>NC_133327.1:549656748-549956748 GCF_042186555.1 Aquarana catesbeiana
TCCCCAGTGGGTATCAGTTTTATCCACATATGACTGTCAGTTTCTAGCGCTTCAGGAACTTGTTGTTTGTCTTGGTTACAACCAAACCGCATTCATTTTCACATCCCCACTTAGGTATATCATGTGGAGAGCCTTGTGGGTAGTTAGGTGACTCCCCGCATAGTAATCCAAAAAAGAGGTTTGTAAGCTGTGTGTGTTGTATACGCCCATTGTCCCGCATCCCACTGCCATTTTTTGAAGCCCTCATTGTAAAGAACACACTGTGGCCATTTTCCTGTGGTTTGTGCGCTTACACAGATAACTACATACCTTATCAGGCCCCCGATGTGTCATGCAGGGAGTCCTGTGGGTGATTAAGTGCCTCCCCACATGATAACCTGAAAATAATATTGTAAATAGTATATTTATATCCAGAGCCCAGCCACCATCTTTTTGTAGCCTCCCTAGGGTGATGGACGGCGGACGTTTTTCAGTGGTCTGTTTGTATTAATACCAATACTGCTGCTACAGTTGACAACCTTTGCTGGAATCTGCATGTTCCCCATAATATATTAGATGTCTTATCCCACCTGTTCCTGAACTCCTATGCATCCCATTAGTAAGCCCTTGCAATCAATGGGTACACATATGATACAGGTTTATATTAACAACATTATTTTAAGAATTAAAAATGTGGATATATTTAAAAATGTATTAATTAAAAATGTGGATATATTTAATAGTTAGCCAAAAAACTATTGAGGTCAAATTCCTTGTTAAGACCCCTAGGGGCTAAAGATCCCAATTCATACACCCACCAGGATTCTCTTTGACTAAGCCTCCTAATTAAATTGCTGCCCCTCCAGTGTCTTTTGAACTTCTCTAATCCCCAAAATTTCATCCCTATCACCTGCCTATTATGTATGGTTCTAAAATGTTGATATAGGTAATGTTCCTTGTTCCCTTTAGTGATTTGGTACATGTTCTTTTATTCTTGCATGCATGGCCCTGTAGTTCTTCCTACATAGATCATGCCACATGGGCATTCCAAGGCATACATAACCCCCTCTGTATTAAATGATATGAGATCTTTGAGTATGTATTCCCTCCCATTGTGGCTATTAATAAATTTGGCATGTTTTTTCATATTGTTAGTGACTGCCCTACAGCTGTAATACCTGCCACAAACCTAAAATCCCTTTCCATCGAATATGGTTTTTTATTGGTTTCGGGTGGTTCTATTATATTTTTTACTAATTGATCCCTTAAGTTGGGTGCTCTTTTATATATAAACCTGGGCTTTTCTGGGGTGAGGGCTTTCAAAATTTCATGATGCCTGATATTTATCCCTATATTTCCTGATAATGTTTTCCACCTGTTTATATTGCAGGTTGTAATCCATTATCAGGGCCATCGGTAATTCTCCGCTATCCTGTATCTGTCTATTTTGTAATAGTTGATTTCTATTGGCTTTTCCCACCTCATATCTCTTCATTTCGGTCACAGCCTTATCACATCCCTTACTGGTGAATTTATTTACCAACTCGATAGATTGTTCCTCAAAATCCTCTTCATTAGTACAATTCCTCTTTATCCTGAGGAACTTCCCTCTGGGTACATTAATCAGCCAAGGTTTATGGTGGCAGCTATTCTGGGGTATGTGGGTATGTAGGAATTTCTGTCTGTTGTTTTGAAGTGTGTTTTAGTCACTATGTGGTTATTCTCATTATTAATTTCCAGGTCCAAAAAGTGAATACTTTTATGACTAGATTCCCATGATAGTGTGATACTTTTATTATTCATGTGCATCATGAATTCATGGAGCTTTTGTTCACTGCCATCCCAGAATAGTATTAGATCATCTATAAATCTGTTGTACAGCTTTAGTTGGTATGGTGGATTATGTAATATCTCCTCTTCTTCCCATTTGGCCATATATAAGTTCACTATGCTTAGGGAAAATCTTGCCCCCATAGCAACCCCCTTATCTGTAAATAATATTCATTCTGATACCCAAAATAGTTGTGATGTAGGCAGAAATCAAGACAGTCCACTATAAACTTTTTTGTTGTCTAAGTCCTTATTTTTAATCAGGGCCCATTTTGCAGCATTAATAGCCCCTTTGTGGTTAATGTTAGTGTAAAGGGATGCTACATCCGCAGTGGCCATTATGGTTTGTTCCGTGATCCTGGTTTCATTAATGATCTGCAGTATGTGTTTTGTGTCCTTAACCGGTTCCCTACCGCCGTATAGTAAAATGACGGCGGCAGGAACTCTTTGTCCCTTCGGGCGGGCGTCATATGGGGACCCAATGCACGTGCCCAGTGGCCGCGATGTCTAAAAAAGGTGTCCTTGGTTCCCCATCTCTGTGATAGTCCTGCAATGGAGCATACCCATTGGAGGTAGCAACATAATCCTGCTCATAGTCTGATTGTCTTTGCCATCTAGGTCTTTGGGGAATGTAATATTGTCCCCCACCATCCCTATTTCCAATGCTATAATTGTCATTATAATGCGGTCTGCATGGTCTGTGAGTGTATTCCTGATTGTTCTTCACCCCATAGTACCCCTGTGAATTATTGTACCCTCTTTGTTGGGATTGCCAGGGCCTTTGGTTGTGACCCCAAAATATTGACACTTTGGGCCCAATTTGGACATTTTCACTTAGGGGTGTACTCACTTTTGTTGCCAGCGGTTTAGACATTAATGGCTGTGTTAAGTTATTTTATGAAACAGCAAATTTACACTGTTATACAAGCTGTACACTCACTACTTTACATTGTAGCAAAGTGTCATTTCTTCAGTGTTGTCACATGAAAAGATATAATAAAATTTTTACAAAAATGTGAGGTGTGTACTCACTTTTGTGAAATACTGTGCCTTGAAAAAGTGCCTTGAAAAAGTATTCATGCCCCTTGAGATTTTCCACATTTTGTCATGTTACAACCAAAATCATAAATGTATTTTATTGGGAATTTATGTGATAGACAAACACAAAGTGGCACATAATTGTGAAGTGGAAGGAAAATGATAAATGGTCTTCAATTTTTTTACAAATAAATATGTGAAAAGTGTGGCCTGCATTTGTATGCAGCCCCCTTTACTCTGATACCCCTAACTAAAATCTAGTGGAACCAATTGCCTTCAGAAGTCACCTAATTAGTAAACAGAGTCCACCTGTGTATAATTTAATTTCAGTATTATTATTATTATTATTCAGGATTTATATAGCGCCAACAGTTTACGCAGCGCTTTACAATATAAAAGGGAGACAATACAGTTATAATACAATACAATACAATACAATACAATAGGATTAAGAGGGCCCTGCTCAGAAGAGCTTACAATCTAATAGGGTGGGGCAGGTGGTACAAAAGGTTGTAACTGTGGGGAATGAGCTGGTGGAAGTGGTAGATTAGTTGGAGACGTGATAGGCTTTCCTGAAGAGATGAGTTTTCAGGGATTGCCTGAAGGTAGCAAGAGTAGGGGATAGCCGGATAGATGGAGGTAGCGAGTTCCAGAGGATGGGAGAGGCTCTGGAGAAATCCTGGAGACGAGCATGGGAGGAGGAGATGAGAGAGCTTGAAAGCAGGAGGTCTTGAGAAGAGCGAAGAGGTCGATTTGGGTGATATTTGGAGACAAGATTAGTGATGTAGCTTGGGGCAGAGTTGTGAATGGCTTTGTATGTTGTGGTTAGAATTTTGAATTTAATTCGCTGGGTGATTGGGAGCCAGTGTAGGGATTGAAGTAGAGGGTTGGCACTGTGCGGTTGGTAAGGTGGATAAGTCTGGCAGCAGCATTCATGATAGACTGAAGGGGGGATAGCCTATGGAGCGGTAGGCCAATGAGAAGGGAGTTGCAATAGTCAAGGCGAGAGATAACAAGGGAGTGAATGAGGAGCTTGGTGGTTTCATTTGTTAAAAAAGGCGAATTTTAGAGATGTTACGGAGGTGAATTCTACAAACTTTTGACAACGATTGGATTTGAGGCTGAAATGACAAGTCAGAGTCTAGGATTACACCTAGTACCCTGGCGTGAGGGGAGGGACTGATGGTTGCATTGTTGATTTTGATGGAAAAGTCATGGAGGGGGGCACGGGCGGGGGGGAATATTAATAGCTCAGTTTTAGAGAGATTTAGTTTAAGGAAGTGGTGCGACATCCATGCTGATATGTCAGTTAGTAAATTAGTAATGCGAGAGGAGACTGAAGGAGTGAGGTGAGGAGTAGACAGATAGATTTGGGTGTCATCAGCGTATAAGTGGTATTGGAAGCCGTGGGCAGTTATTAAGTGACCAAGGGAGGAGGTGTAGATAGAGAAGAGAAGGGGTCCAAGGACCGAGCCTTGGGGGACCCCCACAGAAAGGGGCAATGGAGAGGAGGAGACAGAGTTGTAGGTGACACTGAAGGAACGCTGTGATAAATAGCCAGAGAACCAGGATAGAGCAGAATCTCGGAGGCCAAGGGAATGTAGTTTATTGAGAAGGAGCGGGTGGTCAACAGTATCAAAGGCCGCAGAGAGGTCAAGTAGTAGGAGTATGGAGTACTGGCTGTTGGTTTTAGCAGTTGGTAAATCGTTAGTGAGTTTTAGTAAGGCAGTTTCCGTGGAGTGCTGCGAGCGAAAGCCAGACTGTAAGGGGTCAAGAAGGTTATTTTCATTGAGATAGGAGCTAAGACGGTTGTAGACTAAGCGTTCTAGAAGTTTAGAGGTGAATGGGAGTAATGAGATGGGTCTTAAGTTGTTCAGGTCGGTAGGGTCCAGTGAGGGCTTTTTAAGAATGGGAGTGATCTGCGCATGTTTTAGAGGGGAGGGGAAAATGCCACTAGAAAGGGAGAGATTGAAGATGTGGGTGAGGGAGCATAGGATAGAAGAAGAGGGTGACCGTAGTAGTTGTGAGGGAACAGGATCCAAGGGACAATTGGTTAGGTGGGCATCCGAGAAAATTTTTGTAACCTCTTCCGTAGTAGCCAATTCAAAAGAGGAGAGTGTTGAATGTGCTGCTGGGCAAGGTATGATGGGTGGGGAAGACGTACGCACAGTGGAGATGTCCTCACGAATTGCATCGATCTTTGAAGTGATTGGCAATCTCCTGGGCAGTGATTGAGTTAGTGGGTAGAGGGGGTGGTGGACGAAGCAGAGAGTTAAAGGTTGAGAAGGGCCGACGGGGACTGGATGACAAGGAATTAATAAGAGAGACAAAGTAGGCTTGTTTGGCAGCATGGAGGCATGAATTGTATTTTAGAAGGGCAGATTTATATAGGGTGAAGTCTTGCAGGCATTTGGTTTTACGCCATAGTGGTTCAAGAGCACTGCAATGTCTCTTGAGATTTCTAGTGTTGTCAGTTTGCCAGGGTTGTAACGGTCGGGGCCTAATTCTGCGTGTGGTTAGAGGAGCAAGTGCATCTAGTGATGATGAGAGTGAACTGTTGTAGACAGAAGTGGCCAGGTCAGGACAGGACAGGGGAGAGATTATGTCATATAGGTGGTCAGTAGCAGAATAGAGAAGAGAGGGTTAAAGTGGCGAAGGTTTCTACAAGTAATTGTTTGCTGCTTGGAGGGATGGGTGGTTGGAGGCAAGGATACAGTGAAAGTAATGAGGTTGTGCTCAGATAGAGGAAAGGGGGTGTTGGTGAGGTTGCCAGGGTTGCAGAGATGGGAGAATACAAGGTCAAGGGTATTACCATTGGAGTGAGTGGAAGTATGTGTCCATTGGGTTAGGTCAAAAGATGAGGTTAAGTTGAGAAGTTTAGCTGTAGTTGGGCTGTTAACATTGACAGGAATGTTAAAGTCACCAAGAATAATGGTGGGTATTTCAGAGGAGAGAAAGTAGGGTAGCCAGGCAGCAAAGTCATCAAGAAAGCGCGATACCGGTCCTGGAGGCCTATAAATTGCTGCAATCCTCAGAGAAATGGGAGAAAACAGACGAATACAGTGCATCTCGAAAGAAGAGAGGGATAGAGAGGGAGGGACAGGAAGGACTTGGAAGGTGCTTTGTGGGGACAGAAGGAAGGAAGTATAAAGTTGTTAGAGAACCTTAGTGAACAAACAGCATCATTAAGGCCAAGGAACACACCAGACAGGCCAGTGATAAAGTTGTGGAGAAGTTTAAAGCAGGGTTATCTTATAAAAAAAGTTCCAAGCTTTTGAACATCTCACAGAGCACAGTCCAATCCATCATTCGAAAATTGAAAGAGTATGGCACAACTGCAAACTTACCAAGACATGGCCGTCCACCTAAACTGACAGGCCAGGCAAGGAGAGCATTAATCAGAGAGTTAGCCAAGAGGCTCATGATAACTCTGGAGGAGCTGCAGAGATCTACAGCTCAGGTGGGAGAATCTGTCCACAGGACAACTATTAGTCATGCATTCCACAAATCTGGTCTTTATGGAAGAGTGGCAAGAAGAAAGCCATTGTTGAAAGAAAACCATATTAAAGTCCTGTTTACAGTTTGCGAGAAGCCATGTGGGGGACACAGCAAACATGTGGAAGAAGGTGCTCTGGTCAGATGAGACCAAAATATAACTTTTTGGCCTAACATGCAAAACGCTATGTGTGGCGGAAAACTAACACTGCACATCACCCTGAACACTCCCAGTGTGAAATACGGGGGTGGCAGTATCATGGCAGCCAGAGTTATAATTTAATGGTTTAGATCAAAGCATATTCATGTGTTAGAATGGCCCAGTCAAAGTCCAGACCTAAATCCAATTGAGACCAGCAGGGGCCAGTCTAATATCGATCATGGTATGGCAATCCCTGTTCAACAGAAGTTGATAATTTTTTTCACTTCTATTGAACAAACAAGTCTGAAAACTTTTCTTGAACAATGTATTCTTAAAGCAGTGGGTGCTGCTATCAGAATACAATGTCCTGGTTTGAGGATTTCTCCATAAAAATCATTTGGGTTAATGAGAGGATCTGTAAGGTTTTTGTTTATTGTTCAGGCCACTGACTGAAAAAAAAATACCCATCTATGGCCAGCTTGAGGCAAACTTTTACCCTAATCTGTGAGTGAATTGTAAGTCCTGTAGAGGGCACCAGGGACAGGTCCTCGATGGACCCGTCCCTGGTGCCCATATATTACCTTGTTTGGTATATTACCTTGTTTATTACCTTGACCCGTATATTACCTTGTTTGGGTAGTAGTAGCCCTTTAAGGGGAATGACAAAAGGAGAGTTTAGAGTACTCAGATGTTTCACTCATGCAGGGTGAGGGGTTCTGGGGTGAACAATTAAACAAAGGAAAAACTGATTTGCGTTTTTAGATCCTGATATGGGACATGGATTCCGGTGGCTCAGAATCTCTTTCCCACCCAGGATCTCTATCCTGGGTGGGAAAGAGCTTCTGACTATGGGTTCCTTGGACCTGTAAGGGTTAACCTGCCTGCGAGAGAAGGCTGGAAAGGGCAGGAAGCAGCCTGCAGATGTCTATGAGGTAACAGGACACAATCGTGAGAGGACTGTAGGTTGTTTATCTGCTGAGACGTGTGGAAACTTTACCCTGGAACCCTGTTGTGGGACAGGTTTATGCTGGTGTGAGCCACGTCTTTGTGTTGTGCCAGAAGTTTATGATCTGTGTTTGGTTTATGCTGAAGAAAATCTATTTTTGTTTGCCTGTGTTAAAGAAATAAAAAATGTTTGCTTTTACAAAGAAGGCTGACTAGAGATCCGGACCCCCAATATCACAGTTCACATAACCCAACTTACCAACAAATATGCACAAAATCCAAAGGGATAACAATGAGGATTGAACTGGCAGGCAGGGTGGCAGTCTGGACCTTTTGATGAACAAAGGAAAGTGTTACTGACTATATCATTTGTGATCTGGCAATTCTGCTACCCTAGGCCATGGCCTGTGTTGATTGTGTAAAATAATGCAATATCCTGTAAAGCATAAATTCACCAGACATCAAGTCTCTCACACACCAAGTATAGAAGGTAGGTAGGTTAAAAATTCATGTTTTCTTGAAATGGATTTGGCCATTGAAATTAGGAATGAGTGAATCTGTGGGGGTTCTTTTCACTAACAGTTTTGCAAATCTTACTTGAAGTTCAAAGTTTTCTATCTTTGTGGCAAACCCCACTGAAGTCTATGGGGAAGAAGGGGGGTGGGCAAACTTATTGTTTGATTATTTTTATTTGTAAGGCTGGTAAGCAAGCTATTGTCAAACAAAAAGCATGGCAAGCCACGTTCTAAAATGGTAGAATTGTGCAAGTGCCAAAATAAAAAAGTATAACACCATCTCTCCCCACACAGCTCACCCTAATAGCCTCAACAAATACTGACAATATGACAACCATGAGTTCACTCTTTTATGGAAAGGAGGCTTAGTTATCCATATATTTAAATTATTGACACTTGTGTCTTAGGTGGTGAGTAGACAAGGCTATGCTCTGCAGTAGAAGTTGTTTGTTATTTCTGGTGGTAAACCTGAAACCATTCTTGCGTAAAAGTTTATGACTTGCATATTTTAGGAATTCTGAGAATTTGCTACATACGCATCTGAGCAGTGAACTCAAACTCCTTTTCTAAACATCTATAATTTGTAAGACTCAGCAGTGGGAAAGATGCATAGTGTTGCATTGTCTACTGCCCATTTTTTCACCATGTGGCAGAAATATCCTTTATGTTTTGGTAACATATTGTAGTGGGAAAGATAAAATGGCCCCTAAATGTATCCCCATTTTGAATCATGACACATAGTTCGAGCACCCTTACCTAAAACCCTCCCTTTAGTGAATTTAAAGTGGAAGGTAAGGATAAAGAAGATACTGTAAGTGGAAGAGTAGTGCAAATACCTTTTTTGCAATCCCGTCTAGCAGCTTCAGCTCCTCTGTGTCAGAGAATGGCTGCTGAAGGGAAGAAGCTGGAGTACTAACAATGGAGGGGCAATGGGAACTGGTGGGTGAATTCACAGCCATGGTTGAGTGCCTACCTCCACAGGTATGCCAGAGCTGCTGGATCATGTGACTGGACCGGACATGATTAAAAAAAAGTATTTACACAAATCTTTTTTATTTGGGCTATGCAGAATAGGTAGGAGAAGGGGGAAGACAGCTTTTTTTAAGAATAATTTTTATTCACCTTAACTAAGACTTTAAAACTAAACTAAACTTGAAATATAACAAATTGTTAGCACATAGATTTTTATGGGACTCTGTATGTCTCTTTTGGCCAGAACATCCCTTTCCTTTCATGCTTAAAAAACTTTTTAAAAGTAAACTGTTTGCCACAAAAAATGTAACTTCTATGCCAAACAAAGATAGAAGACACTAGACCAACGAGAAGACTGGGGTAAGATGGCAGTGGCAGCAAGTAAATAGAGTGATAAGAGGAAGCACAGATCTCACATCACTAAAGGAGGGCACTAGAACAAGTACATCTGCCATGATGTCCAAGTATGCTGTGCATACCTGTATGTTACACCAAGAGCTCTGGGGACACCATGTGGCTATAATATAATTTAAGCACTTGTATGCGTATTAACCGCTTCAGCCCCGGAAGATTTTACCCCCTTCCTGACCAAAGCACTTTTTGCGATTCGGCACTGCGTCGCTTTAACCGACAATTGCACGGTCGTGCGAGATTGCACCCAAACAAAATTCACGTCCTTTTTTTCCCACAAATAGAGCTTTTTTTTGGTGGTATTTAATCACCTCTGCAGTTTTTATTTTTTACGCTATAAACAAAAAAATAGCGTAAATTTTGAAAAAAACTCAATATTTTTTACTTTTTGCTATAATAAATATTCCCCCAAAATATATAAAAAAACAATTTTTTCCTCAGTTTAGGCCGATATGTATTCTTCGACATATTTTTGGTAAAAAAAAATAAGCGTATATTGATTGGTTTGTGCAAAAGTTATAGCGTCTACAAAATAGGGGATAGTTTTATGGCATTTTTATTATTATTTTTTTTACAAGTAATGGCGGCGATCTGCGATTTTTATTGGGACTGCAACATTATGGCGGACATGTCGGACAATTTTGACACATTTTTGGGACCATTGGCATTTATACAGTGATCAGTGCTATAAAAATGCATTGATTACTGTAAAAATGTCACTGGCAGGGAAGGGATTAACACTAGGGGGCGATCAAGGAGTTAATTGTGTTCCCTAGTGTGTGTTCTAACTGAAGGGGGGAGGGGACTGTGTAGGGGAGATGATAGATCCCTGTTCATACTGTACCGATGGCGCGCATGCGCTCCCAGTGGCCACAGGGCAAAGCGACGTTACATATCGTCGTTTCGCCCAGCTGTGCCATTCTGCCGCAGTACAACTGTGGCGGCTGGTCAGCAAGTGGTTAACCTCTCCTGTGCCAGAAGCCTCTAAACTGAAGATCAGCCTTTCTTTCATAGCTCTGCAGCTGCCCATGTCTGTTTCCGTGTTTAAACATCTACATCACAGCCATGGGTGCTCGTATCTTTGCAGTCACATGTGCAGACCAGGTAGGACTACACCTTCCATACTGCCTTCCACTTTCATGCATTGACAGAGCAGCCTGTAGTCCCAGCAGGAGCATGGGTACAAAGGTAACAGCGCTGCTCCTGCATAGGCATAAAGAAAGGCAGTATTGTCACCCTAACACAGGAAGTGGAAGAGTAGGTATATGCTATGTGGAAGAGTAGGTATATTATAAAGCTTTCATAACCATTGTAAACTTTATTTTTTAACAGAAACTTTTCCTGAAAGAAACTTAGAAGCTCCTAACTTTGCATTCTGCAAATGTTAAATATTTGTCTGTTTTGTTGACCCTCTTTCCTCAGTACATTGAGTCAAAGACCTGAAAAAAGGATATATATAAGGGCATCTGTCTTTTCTCTAAAATGCCTAGTCTGCATACTAGCGCTGGGTTACTTTGCCCTTTCATGATGGAAGGTTAAATAAAATCCAGATGTCCAAACCAAATTTAGCAGTGTCATTATGCGTTGGTTACCTTGACAATAGCTCTATGACTAATTTTTGCATAGGACATATTTGTTTTTTGTTTTTTTTAACTACTTTTTTGTACATTACTGTTTAAATAAATACTCAGCTAAAATCTTTTACTATAGGTTGACAATTGGATATAAATATAAAAAAGTGGTTTTATTTGTTATGTTACACATAACAGTTTTTATTCAATTTCAAACTTTCAGGCCAGGTTCACACTGGTACGACAAACGCTCCAACATTGGGAGTTCATGTCGCATGACGTGTGAAAATCAATGTTTCCCTATGGGAGCCGTCTTAACTGGTCCGACACAAGCTGGTCCGACTTTGAAAATGCTCCCTGCACTACTTTGGTTCGACTTTGATCCTACTTCAACTCATTGAATATCACTGAAGTCAGATCAAAGTCGGAACGCCGTCTTGACTGATCCGACTTTGGCATGCGACTTGTGCTCTGATGATCTTGAAGGGGAACTTCATGCCAAAAAAAAAAAAACAAAAACGGCATGGATTCCCCCTCCAAGAGCATACCAGGCCCTTCGGTCTGGTATGGATTTTAAGGGGAACCCCCACGCCGAAAAAACGGCGTGGGGGTTCCCCCAAAATCCATACCAGACCTTTATCCTAGTGCACAGCCCGGCAGGTCAGGAAAGAGGGTGGGGACGAGCGAGCACCCCCCACCCTCCTGAACTGTACCAGGTTGCATGCCCTCAATGTGAGGGGGTGGGTGCTTTGGAGTAGGGGGGGCCTGCGCCCCCCACCCTAAAGCACCTTGTCTCCATGTTAATGGGAACAAGGGCCTCTTCCTGACAACCCTGGTCATTGGTTGTTGGGGTCTGCAGGCAGGGAGCTTATCGGAATCTGGAAGCCCCATTTAACAAGAGGGCTTCCAGATCCTGGCCCCCCACCCTATGTGAATGAGTATGGGGTACATTGTACCCCTACCCATTCACCTACAAAAAGTGTCAAAAATAAAACAAATTACACAGATTTTTAAAGTAAATTATTAAGGCAGCTCCATTGTCTCTTCCGATCTATTCTCCCCTTTCCGGCTCTTCTGTGTCCTCAGCTGATGTCTTCTGCCTCTGTCGGTTCTTCTCCCCTCTCCTGTCGGGCCTAACTTTCGCTGTTTGGATGTTCGACCATTTTTTCGGCGCCCCAAACCGACCACAATGCATTATGGCACTGAACAGTGCATTGCAAGCCCTGATTGGCTAAAGCAGTGAAAGCTTCAGCCAATCAGGGCACAGAGCACTGTCAGAGTCATAATTGGACACTGTCATCATGACTTTATCCAATCATGGCTCATTCCCGCCCCACAGTATAAAAGCATTCTTTCAATGTCAGCCATTTTCAGTGTGATTTCGGTGTGGAGAGAAGTAGAACAGGGCTCTGTTCAGTGCTATTAGTTAGTTAGTGTGATATACTGTGCTATTTTGCTTCAATTGTCAGTGTAGAATATTAGTTTAGTGTCAGTCTAGGGATAGTGTGAGTGTAGTGAGGAGGACCATCATTCAGCTTTGCGTAGTGTGCAGCTAGTGTAGGGACAGCTCAGATAGTTTCACTGTAGTGTAGTGAGACCGTGTCATCCATACATACATTAGTGTATCGTAGGGACGGCTCACATAGTTTCAGTGTAGTGTAGTGAGACCGTGTCAGCAATCTTTACTTTACATCAGTGTAAAGCTAGAGCAGGGACAGTTCAGATAGCGTCAGTGTAGTGACGGTTGAACACCATCTATTTGATTGCGTTACTGCCAGTTTAACGCCATTTACTTCTGTGTGCGTTACTGCCAGTTTAACGCCAAATAGTTTTGTGCATTACTGCCAGTTTAATGTCATTTACTTCTGTGTGCTTTACTGCCAGTTTAACGCCATTTACTTCTGTGTGCGATACTGCTAGTTTAATGCCATATCGTTTTGTGTGCATCACTGCCAGTTTAACGCCATATCGTTTTGCGTGCATTACTGCCAGTGTAACGCCATATAGTTCTGTGTGCGTTACTGCCAGTTTAACGCCATATAGTTCTGTGTGTGTTACTGCCAGTTTAACGCCATATCGCTTTGTGTGCATTACTGCCACTTTAACGCCATATAGTTTTGCGTGTTACTGCCAGTTTAACGTCATATAGTTCTGTGCGTTCCTGCCAGTTTAATGCCATATAATCCTGTGTGCGTTACTGCCAGTTTAACGCCATTTACTTCTGTGTGCGTTACTGCCAGTTTAATGCCATATCATTTGGTGTGCGTTACTGCCAGTTTAACGCCATATAGTTTTGTGTGTTACTGCCAGTTTAACGTCATATAGTTTTGCGTGCGTTACTGTCAGTTTAACGCCATATAGTTCTGTGTGCATCACTGCCAGTTTAATGCCATATAGTTCTGTGTGCGTCACTGCCAGTTTAATGCCATTTACTTCTGTGTGAGTTACTGCCATTTTAATGCTATATCGTTTTGTGTGCGTTACTGCCAGTTTAACACCATATAGTTTTGTGTGCATTACTGACAGTTTAACGCCATATCGTTTTGCGTGCGTTACTGCCAGTTTAACGCCATAAGGTTCTGTGTGCGTTACTGCCAGTTTAACACCATATAGTTTTGTGTGCGTTACTGCCAGTTTAACGCCATATAGTTTGGGGTGTGTCACTGTACGTTTGGCGCATTATATTGCAGTATATTATAGTTTAACCGTGGAGTATGTCTGTGTAGTGTGAGTACTCAAATTAAAGTGCACCAAACACCTCTTTACATTGATTAAAGTGCATCTACGATTTCAACTTCTTCTTTACATTTGCTTATAAAGACCGCCCCCTCCCTCCCAATAATGTCTGGGAGGACAACAAGGAGAGGCAGATGTTCCATTGGCACTGTAAGGGGGCCTCTGTTTAGTGAGTTTTCCCATGCTATCCATCCACAGCATGCAGAGGAGCTGGTGGACTGGCTTACTAAACCTTCCTCATCTTCCTCATCCTCTGTCACGCAAGTAGAGACAAGTGTGCAGTCCCCTGCAGTTGCCAGAGTGGATAAACCTGCCACCTTGTCCACATCTATTCTGTCATCACCCCAACATCAGCCATTGAGGAGTCAGCTGAGTTATTTGACCAAAGCTCCTTGATGATGCCCAGCCATTACTGGATTTAGATGTTGGTTCTGAGGTTGAGGATGACAGGAACATGAGCCTAGAGAGTGAGAGGAACACTGGTAGACAAATTGGCATTTATGTTCCCCAAG
The DNA here is from genome assembly GCF_042186555.1 of Aquarana catesbeiana. Lineage (NCBI taxonomy): Eukaryota > Metazoa > Chordata > Amphibia > Anura > Ranidae > Aquarana > Aquarana catesbeiana. The sequence goes on from NC_133327.1 coordinate 549,670,895, forward strand.
CTGCAGCGTATTGCCAAGTTGTCTCCAGTGGTAATTATGAAGATGGAGGAGATGGAGATGATGATGATGAGGTCACTGATGCGACTTGGGTGCCAGACAGAGCAAAGGAGGAAATTGAAGGTGAGGCAGGAACACCCCAAGGAGACCGACATCAAGAAAGAGTAGAGAGCAGCTACCATATTCCATCACATTCTGCAGCAATTATCTCCTGTCCCACTCCCCAAAGCTCAGCTGTCTGGGCCTTTTTCAGCACATCTGCAGCAGATCGCACTGTTGCTATCCGCAAACTGTGTCTCAGGCACATCAAACAAGGCAAAAACCCCAACCATATGCATATCATTGTAATTTTTTTTCCTTCATCAAGAGCACCTCTATAGGGTTACGTTGGGAAGGTGCCCCGACACTCAAAGAGTTATTTTTCTGCCCCTGTCAAACAGGTCATTGCAATTTTTTACAGCAAGGCCAATTCTTGCTTTCATCAAGAGTACCTCTATAGGGTTATGGTGGGAAGGCGCCACTGATACCCAAAGACCAATTTTTACGCACATGTTACTTCTATACAAAGTCAGAGTGACACCAGAATGTATCCAAAAAATCTCTAATATTGTTCCCAGTGCACTACATTGTGGCCTCATCATACACACTGTTGTTGCTGAGCAAAATAAAGGCAGCTTGCAGGGAAAATTTCTTTTTTTGGCTTTATAAATGCAATTATTGCTGCAGCAGATTCTAGACATGGTGCAGATCTGCCACTTTACAGGTAGAATAAGGGGACCCCCCAGGCACTATATTGGAAGGAATTTTTCCTTTTTAGGCTTTCACTTTAAAAATAAAAAAAATCACTGCTCATTTAAAAATTATTTTTTTCACAAACTTTTTTTTTATTAATACGTGTCCCCCAGGGCAGGATCCAGACCCCTATAACCATTGTATGCCCAGTTACTTGCATATAAGCCTTCAAAATGGGCACTTTTTGCGGTGTTCGAAAGTTCTGGTGTGAACAGGGGTCCGTTCGGCCCATTCCTACTCTCCGGCTCTTCTCCCTCTGTCTGCTGTCTTCTGCCGGGTCTCCACTGTATTCTCGCTCTTTTGCTCGATCTTTTGCCAGTCTTCTCAGCTGTCTTCTCCCTCTGTTTTTCTTCTGATGTTGACTCAACGCTCTCTCCCGCTCTAATGCTGGGTGAGTGGTGTGCCACTACTAATATTGGTATGGGGCGGGGTCACCAGAGGCCCCGCCTCTTATTACACCACCGCCCATCATGCCCTGGGTGGTGATTTCAGAAGGGGCAGGGCCTCTGGATGATGTCACATGGTGACCCCGCCCCATGCCAATATGAGTAGTGGCACACCGCGCACCCGGCATTAGAGCGGGAGAGAGCGTCGAGTCAACAAAACAGCGAGCAAAAAGTGAGAAGACAGTGGAGAAGACCCGGCAGAAGACAGCGGACAGAGGGAGAAGAACCGGTGAGAGAGCGGAGAAGAACTGGAGATGGGAGAAGAACTAATAGAGGCAGAAGACAACAATGGAGGGCACAGAAGAGCCGGAGAGGGGAGAAGAGATCGGAAGAGACGACGAAGCTGCCTTAATAATTTACTTTAAAAACCTGTGTAATGTGTTTTATTTTTGACACTTTTTTGAGTTGAATGGGTAGGGGAACAATGTACCCCACACTCATTCACATAGGGTGGGGGGCCGGAATCTGGATGCCCCCTTATTAAATGGGGCTTCCGGATTCCGATAAGCTTTCTACCCGCAGACCCCGACAACCGACGGCCAGGGTTGTCGGGAAGAGGCCTTTGTCCTCATCAATATGGGCCCCCTGCCCGAAAGCACCCACCCCCCCATGTTGACGACATGCAGCCTGGTACCGTTCAGGAGGGGGCGGGGCACTCGCTCATCCCCACCCCCTTTCCCGACCTGCCGTGCTGTGTGCTCGGGTAAGGGTATGGTATGGATTTTGACCATACCAGGCCCTTTGGTCTTAAAATCCATACCAGACCAAAGGGCCTGGTATGCTCTTGGAGGGGGATCCCATGCCGTTTTGTTTTTTTAAATTTGGCGTGGAGTTTCCCCTAAAGATTCATACCAAACACAGTGCTTGGTATTGTCAGGGATCAAAGTCGGATCCCTGTTCATTGAAGTCGGATGCATTTCACAAGGCAAAGTTGGATTCAAAGTGGTACGACTGTCGTGTCATACCAGTGTGAACCCGGCCTAACTCCACTTTCTTGGGGAAAAAATAGCAAATAAAAAAAAATATATATAGTACATACAATTGCGACTCAAGTCATAATGTAATTGAATGTTATTAAAATTACCTTTCCTTTTCAATCTGCAGTGCTGTAATTTTCTGTAAATGCAATGCAATATGGATACCTTGTGGTGTTCTCTACGCAGAAAGTGTACAGAACGCCCCCCAGAAACATAATTTCCTGCCTGTGTGATTGGCTCACTGATTCTCCCAGAAGTCTGCCCTAAGATAGAAGTCAGATATCAGGCATCCCCTGCAACAAAAATGGCAGTTTTGGTGAGATACTCTCAACAGGAAATTACATATAAAGGGATGCAGACCCTGCAGCTTTCCTCATTAGAGCCCTGCATGTGATTGATAATTATGAAACTAGTCCCACTAGATTAACTTTCCCACATGGACACAGACTTCTGAATAACAAAAGGTAGGAATTTGCAACAAAGTTTGTTAAAATTCTTGTAATGTACATAGATCACGATCAGCGAGATGTTTTTTCTAAACAAAAGTGGAGTCACTTTTTAACTATAATTTCCTTTTACTCACTGTATTGCACTGTGACAACTGCAGCCTGTTAACATCAGTTGTTATTTTGCCTTTAAACTTGCAAGGCAAGTTGGTTTGTAAACAAACTCATGTGATCACCATAATTAGCTGGCTTGGTGATCACATGATTGGAAACTGCACTAATTGGTTTACAATTGTTGTTAAACAAAACTAGGTAATACTATTCTATATTAGCCAAGTGGTGCTTCATTAAGTGTTCTTGCATAGCAAGACCACTTACTGTTATCTCACATATATATATATTAATATTATTCTTATTATAGCCAAATTTACCACCCTAACTCCTCCCACAGCTTTTACATTACATAGACAGTAATATACTGAAATGTGCGGATTGTTCCCGATTGGTGTGCTATTACTTTGTGGAACGTTTCGCCGAATGGTTCACAAAATCTTGTCGTTTTTGCGGCAAAATTGGTTCCATAGGAATGAATGGCGAAATGTTCAATGTCATTTAATTGGTGTGCTATTACTTTGTGGAACATTTCGCTGAATGGTTCACGAAATGTCGTCGTTTTTGCGGCGAAGTTGGTCCCATAAGAATGAATGGCGAAATGTTCAAAACTAGAGTGGGATGTGACAAAAGCTGAAACCCCATGATCAGCCAAAACATTATGACCACCTCATGATCAGCCAAAACATTATGACCACCCCATGAAAAAAAAAATAATCATTTTTTTTTTCAGAAAATCACTTTTGGAAAAAAAAAATCATTTTTGAAAAAAAATATATTTTTGAAAAAAAAAATCATTTTTGAAAAAATCATTAAAAAAATCATTTTTGAAAAAATAAAATCATTTTTGGAAAAAAAATAATTTTTGAAAAAAAAAAATCATTTTTGAAAAAAAAAAAAACCTTTTTGAAAAAAAAAATCATTTTTGAAAAAAAAATGTTTAGCTCTTTCAGCTAATGATGGGACTTCTTCAACTGTTTTACTACTATTTATACTTTTTAAAATATTAAGCTTTTTAACACTTTTCACAGTTACTCCAGACACTCCAACCACACAACAGTTACTCAAGCCACTCCACCCAGTTACTCCTCCCACTCCAGTTGTAGAGGTAAGAACACTTTTCACAATTTCCCCAGAAATTGTAGCTTTTCTAGTTTAATTTCATTTTCTTTACATAATTGCTGCCTAAAGCATACCTCCCAACTTTTTGAGATGGGAATGAGGGACACCTATTAGCTAATGTATTAAGGCATAGGACACACCCCCTGCCATGCCCCCTAACCACTTGCTGCCCGCCCACTGTTATATGACAGCGGAACGGTGCAGCTGTTGTTCTGGGCGGACGTCATATGACGTGATCACCTTCCAGGCCGCTCGTCGCACCACTGGGGACCCGGTGCGCGTGCCCAGCGGCCGCGATGTTCGCTGGGCACCCGCGATTGCCTGGTAACCGAGCAGGACTGTGGATCTGTGTGTGTAAACACACAGATCCACGTTCTGTCAGAGGAGAGGAGACCGATGGTGTGTTCCTTGTTCCTTGATGTGTTCCTTGTTCCTTGTCTCCTCCCCTTGTGAGTCCCCTCCCCCTACAGTTAGAATCATTCCCTAGGAACATAATTAACCCTACAGCGCCCCCTCCTGGTTAACCCCTTCATTGCCAGTCACATTTATACAGTAATCAATGCATTTTTATAGCACGGATCGCTGTATAAATGTGAAAGGTCCCAAAAATGTGTCAAAAGTGTCCGCTGTATCCGCTGCAATATCGCAGTCACAATAAAAATCGCAGATCGCTGCCATTACTAGTAAAAAAAATAATAATAAAAATGCTATAAATCTATCCCCTATTTTGTAGACGCTATAACTTTTGCGCAAACCAATCAATCTACGCCTATTGCAATTTTTTTTACCAAGAATATGTAGAAGAATACATATCTGCCTAAACTGAGGAAGAAATGTGTTTTAAAAAAAAATCTGGATATTTATTATAGCAAAAAAGTAAAAAATATTGTGTTTTTTTCAAACTTGTCACTCTTCTTTTGTTTATAGCACAAGAAATAAAAACCGCAGAGGTGATCAAATACCACTAAAATAAAGCTCTATTTGTGGGGAAAAATGATAAAAATGTAATTTGGGTACAGTGTTGCATGGCCGCACAATTGTTATTCAAGGTGCGACAACGCTGTAAACTGAAAATTGGCCTGGGCAGGAAGGGGGTAAAAGTGCCCTGTATTGAAGTGGTTAAAGGAGAATTGTAGAAAAACAAATGGTTGGGTAAACCAACAAATGCTTTTCTACCACTACTATTCCTTTATATTGGCTTTTGAAACTTACAAATGCTGACGATGAACATTAGAGAGGGGTGAGAGGGTTCATTCTAACAGTCACATAGAGGCCAGGGGTTGTCTTAGGTCTCATGTAGAAGGGTGCTCTTGTCAAATGAAACCTTCCCATACATGTAATAAATGCACAAATGCAACAGTGCTCAAATGTAAGGCCGCATACACACGGGCAGACTTTTCGACCGGACTTGTCCGACAGAATTTCCAGTGGACTTTCGACGGACTTTTGACGGACTTCCGACAGACTTTTCAACAAACGGACTTGCCTACACACGATCACACAAGTCCGACGGATTCGTACGTCGGACTAGCATACAGACGAGCGGATTTCTGGGTCTGGCGGAGTTACGACGTAAAGATTTGAAGCATGTTCCAAATCTAAAGTCCGTCAGATTTGCGACTGGAAAAGTCCGCTGAATGTCCGTTGAAGCCTACACACGATCGGATTGTCCACCTGATTTGGTCCGTCGCCGTCCGTCGGACAAGTCCGGTCGAAAAGTCCGACCGTGTGTACGCTGCATAGGTGTTCGAATACAAAGGTGCTCTATTTGACCTGCCTAGCCTGCACTTCAAATGCTCCTCAATAGGACCTGCTGTGTTCAAAGAAACATTATGCAAACACTAGTTTTTCTCTTGGTTAAACTCAGTGGACTTGTGTTTTTTTTTTTTTAATTAACTCTATACAACCATATTTTGTGAACCTAAGTAACTGTGGAACAAAACAGGTCAAATGTAACCTGTGAACTGCCATTTACACTATTCTACTGTAGTCAACAGGAATTTGCTTACATGCTTTTGATGTGCATTTCAAAAGCAGCAAAACAACATCTGTGTCCTTAGGCCCTTATTCAAAACACATTTTTGTTAAAGGAAACTTGTGCCAAAACATGGTGACTACTATCACTTGCCTCTGACTTCGGTACATTCTGAGCCACCGATCTAAAACAAGCATGTGTGTAGCAGGTGAAGTCAGAGCTTCCGATCTGTATACTTGTTCTTGGTCAGTAATTCAGTGAATTTAAAGCTAAAGAATGGCAGCCAGGCCTGATCCGAAAATGAAACTGGGAGGGTCAGCAGGATTGCCAGGCAAATTTCAGAAGAACATTCACAGTGGCAGCCTCCAGGTTTTTATAAGCACAGATTCCTATTATGAATAAAATTATTTTTAACAGATGTCAAAATCTGTTTTAGGCTCCACTCCACTTCCACTAGTGCGACTTGTCATGCGACTTGGGACTGCCAAGTCGCATGACAAGTTGTACCCCATGATTTCCAATGAGTACCGTTCATATCTGTGTGACTTCAAAGTAGTCCCTGCACTACTTTGGTTCCACTTTGATGCGACTTGAGGTCCATAGACCTCAAGAATACACGAGCATTGCTTCAAGTTGCATCAAAATTGTGGCAAAAAATTGTGGCAAAATCGCACGACTCTCAGGTCGTAATAGTGGAAACCTAGCCTTACAGGAAAATCCAATACATGCATACCTTGCTGTCACTGAGACAATATATTAATTTGGTTAGGACATTATATTTATATTTATATTTATATTATATAATATTAGACCCCTTTCACATTGAGGCAGTTTTCAGGCGTTTTAGCATTAAAAATAGTGCATGTAAAGCACCTGAAAACTGTCTCTCATGCCTCCCCAGTGTGAAAGCCCAAGTGCTTTCACACTGGGGCGGTGCGCTTGCGGGACGGGAAAAAAGTCCTGCAAGCAGCATCTTTGAGGTGGTGTGGGAGCGCTGCATACAGTGCTCCCACACTGCCCCTGCCCACTGGAATGAATGGGCAGTGCTTCCGAAGTGCCGCAACACGGGCACTTTTAACCCCTTCTTAACCCCTTCATGGGGGTTAAAAGCGCCCCGCTAGCATCCAAAAAGTAGACTTGTGCACAACGGGAAATTTCGTTTAGTTTCGGTTTGTTGTCATTCGTAAAATACATAATTTAGTTCTGTTATATTCGTTATGTTACGTTAATTTGTTTTCGGATAATTCATCATTATTCATAGAGTGTCGATATTCGTTATTCTGAATCTCGAATCATGACAAATTCATTCGTTATATCCGCTATGATTTCTTTCGTATTAGTTGAAATTCGATATTTATGTATGTATATATATTTGTGATAATGATTCATAGTTTGGAAAGTCGTTTGTTTATTGAATCTATTAACACACACAATGACAATATCTCTTCTCCTCTGCTCAAATACAATACAACACCCTTCTCACTCAGTTCTCAGAAATGCACTTTGCCAGTAATCCAACCTCCAGCAGAAAATTATTCAGCTGATTGGACTGTAAGATTTACTTTGAGTTGACCTTTTGTTTCATTAGATCTTTAACAAATTACCGAATCATGTCCAATTCATTTGTTATATTCGCTATATATTCTTTCATATTAGTTGAAATTCGTTATTTTTTTATTCGGACATGCGGATGCGGATATACAAAGCAAAAGCAAAAACAGAAATACAGTGCAAATAAATGACCGTCACCAAAGATGTTGAGGGGTGATCATAGTCTTATGTTCCCAACTAGTTTCGCCAAAACATTGGCTTCATCAGGGGAATGTAGAGATGTACTGCAGAGAGAAAAACCACTATAATAAAGAAAAAATGCATTATTGGATCAACATAATCTTTTAATGCTGGAGGCAAGCCAATCGCATCGCATAGCGGTCAAATTGCCGCCCCCCCATATCCCACAGTCTTCCCACCCCTCACACACCTAAAACATACCATGCGGGCTCCAAAACGCAAGGGGGACACCACCGAGACACTGAGAATGGAAGTTGCACTCAGCCCAGTATTTGGCTACAGGGGAATTAAAGGGCGCCTAAAAAGAGAAGTATAGCATATAAGTATTGAAAATTCTTTTAAATTTGTTTAACAAAAGGGACCTAAGCCTCAATTACATACCCTAATTATATGCAAAACCAAGGCACTCAATGTTGCACAAGGGAGATTCACAGCGCAGTCAGTTCATGTAAAAAATCGCATGAATGCGATCAAAAGGGCTGTAAAATAGATTCAAGAGAGGGGAAAAAAAGGTATGGGAAAAATGATATTGATACACATAAATATATCAATGAATTTCAGATTTGAAGGACATAGTGAAATATGTTGGATATAGTGAGTGGGGCTTACCGAATACGCATTAAGTTAGAAAAAATGCAAATAAGGTTCCGCCAATATCTTGGCTAAACATTGGAACCTCCACAATGAGTCTTTCTGGTAACACCGGTTATTATAGATGATCTGAAAGTCAATGCATATAACAAAGGGACTGTTAGAAAGAAAGTTCAGCCAGTACAGCCATATGTGGCAATATAATGACAGATACTTGCTGTGATGAAAAAAAGTTTGTTGGCTCTATTACCTTTTAAATATGTAGCCAGCTCCCCACGATGGTCCCACAGCAAGGAGATAAAAAACACACTGAGAGCAAAGCTGCCTTTTAAAACCCCCACCTGATCAGCATGATATAAATCAGCTGATCAGGAGCGGACGACAGGCGGGCGGGGCACATGCGCAGTTGCCAGTATCATTTGCCTACATATCCCATAAGTCCGAGCGTCGGTCCGGTCACATGACAGCTACTGCCTGCGACATGATCGACAGATGGTAAAGTGCAACGGAAGGCTCCAGAGGAAGAGGGGGGAGAACCCCACATCATCCAAGGGAGACAGAGGGGAGAGGAGGCATGAACAGGCGTTGGAACACCGCGATGGTCCCGGCCGAAGGGGCGGGCTGACAATAAAGCCAGCCCTTGGGCGTCCATGCAGCCAAAGGCTGTAGTGAAACAAGTTCCCAGATGAATGGGGGGTAAAAACACCCAGTGCATTGGGCCCACCATGGCAAGCCCCAGGAGGGGGGGAGGGCGGAAGGAACAAGGGGAAGTCTGATAATTCAGACAGATCGGGAACATAGGTGGAGTGGCCCTGGCGGTGGACAGATGGTATCACCGCAATGGCCGCCATGCGATAACGGAGGAAAATGCCTGCAACAACACAAGTATAAGTTAGATGACAAAATTGCATTAATAAAATCGATATGGTGGTCCAAAATTAAACAATGCATTTGATTTATAACATGTCTCTACATGAACTTAGGTCACCATATTGTCAATAATTGTTTTTTTGTATTATATTTTATTATTTGTTGTTTTTTATATACATCAAACTAATCCAGATATTTTAATTATGTATTCAATAAAAACAGGTGATAGGAATTATCGTACATACAGTATGCAACTACATATAGTGACCACTGTATTAATTATTTCAACATACAGATATAAAATTAACCAGCAGTGGGTACAGGACGGTGGCAAGGAGTGAGGGCAGATGGAACACCGAACCAGCAGGGCCCAATGGGCATAAGATCGACCAGCCAGTGAGGAGACAATCAAAGAATAGACTAGCTAGATAATAAGAATATTTGTATATATACACATAAATGTTATTCTAAAGAAAAGATTTGAAGCTAATATACTCATTGAGGCCAGGATATTTGACCACATTCAATAAATATATCCATCTGGTCTCCATCTGAAGCAAGGAGTTGTCAATATTACCTCCCCTGGCATGAGAAGGGATATGCCCAAGGGCCGCAAACTTGACAACATGAGGGTCAAAGTTATGCTCTGTGGCCACATGCCTATTCAGGGCTGTGGTGGTTAAGTGTTTATATAGAGGTGCAATGTGATCCTTAATACGTTTAAGGAATGGACGCTTAGTCTTCCCTACATAGAAACAGCCACACTGGCAAAGAGCCAGATACAGGACACCAATTGTTTTACACGTAACTCTATGTTTCAAACGGTGTATCCTACCATTTGGAAGGGGAATATTCTTAGAGTTAAAGATAAATGGGCAGAAATCGCATGTACCGCATGAAAAAGTGCCGGCATTTGAATAATCAAGGGGGCCTCGTATCTCATGATGACTGTGAACAAGCATGTCTCTCATAGATGGGGCCCGTCTGTAAGTGATTTCTGGGTATGATTTGAGAAATTTTTTAATGGTATTATCAGCCATCAGAAGTGGCCAATATTTTTGAAAGATCCCTCTCATTTGGCCATGCTGTTTTGATAATTGGGTAATAATCCTAACAGAGTTATTGATTTTTGAGGATTTAGTAGAATGAATGAGATCATGTCTATTCCGTTTGATGACTCTGTTGAAGGACCTCCTCAGCAGGGAGCAACTGTATAGACGCCGACGATGCCTCTCATACAGGTCATTAGCTGCCTGGTGAAAATCTGAATCCAAGGTACAATTCCTCCTAAGTCTAAGGTATTGACTATAGGGTATACTGTCTAATAAAGGCTGGGGATGTGCACTAGCTGCATGTAGGATCGTATTGCCCGATGAGGGCTTACGATATCATGATGAATGTAAAGTTCCATCACAATCTAAATGTATTTGTAAATCCAAAAAATTTATCTTAGTTTGGCTGCATTCTATTGTAAAACTCAGGTTAAAGGTATTCACAGCCAGCAAATCCATCAGCCGCGAAAGATCCTCTCGACTACCCGACCATAAAATGAAAACATCATCTATATACCTGTACCAGGCTATAATTTGAGAAAGCAAGTCTGACATGGATTCTTGAGAAAACAAATCCCTCTCCCACCCCCCCAGGTACAGGTTGGCATATGAGGGGGCGCATTTGGTCCCCATAGCCACACCCTGCACCTGGAGGAAGTGGGAGGAACCAAACATGAAAACATTTCTAGTCAAGATAAACTCAAGTAACCGAAGGACAAACTGGCTGTAACCATCAAAAGATGGTCCTCGCTCCAGGAGATGGGTACGGATCACGTCCATACCTTTAACATGTGGAATTGAGTTGTATAAACATTCAACGTCTAAAGCAACTAGCCACGTATTGGGAGGGACCTGCTTTCCATCAATATGGCGTAACATGTCTATGGTATCCTGCACATAAGAGAATAAAGCTGTCACATGGGGTAAAATCCTTTATCATTAAAAAGCAGTCCTTGAGGTGCCCCTGATGACGTCACTTATGACAAAATGTGTTGGATTGAGCTACGCACACATGCTACCACGCATGCACGGTCGATGTTGCCCATTTTGCTTCCTGGATTAACGATCTGCTGTATCTACACAACTGCTTTTTAAAGCTTTCATCTGAGTGTTGACTTCTCCTGTTTTAATAAATCAGCCCATACGGTATTATGCTATGTTGGCTAACTCTTCACTTTCATGCCTGGTGATCTGAGTCCATTCCAGTGGGATAACTACATACGGATGGGTAGCTTCCATTTATCCAGTTCCTTGATGCTATTCATTCTGAATACAAGGGAGGACTTTCCAGTGATCGGGATCTCTGACTCTGTGTATTGAAAGGAAAGCACATTTAACCACTCTTATCAGGGGGTCACACACCTCATGGTAAGCGCGTGTCAAATCACTGGCTGGTGACACCTCTGACACCACTTTTACGGCATGTGGGATTCTTCATCTTGAGTGCTTTGAAGTACCTACATGGAATTGCTATCTACGTGGCCTTTATTGAATTTATTACCATTTTTCATTTATTAATTAGCACTGCACTATTGATTTTCTATTTATGATTGTTCGGTGTCTGGACATTGTGCATAGCTGCTGTCGCCGCTTATTATTATGTATGTTACACTTATTCATTACTTATCATGTATGCACTTAACATGAAAAAAATGATCTGAGCCTAGGTCCACTTTAAAATAACATGTACCAGCTTACTTAATATTTACATTAATATTATACAGTTGATTCTCAAATAACCATTTTATGCATAGTTCACTTTTTATACTAAAATATTCCGTATGTCTATAACTACAAGACCTCTAGCTAGCAAATTAAAGTTTAATCCAAAAAAAAATTGCCAATTCTAGTTCTGTGTAATAAATTAATAATTTCCTCTGGCATGATCATTACCATTCTGCTCCCACCGGAAGCATTATCTGAACAATCTCTTCACAAAAGTTACAAGGAAAGGATAATGTTAAGGGTGACCAAAGATGTCCAGTTTAGGATTAACCAGGTGACTTGCCACCAAACTCCCCAGGGATCTAATAGAGAATATTTTGTTACTTGGGTGACAAACAATAGCAATGCACACACAGCTTCTAACATCTTTTCTAATTTCTTTTTTAGAAAAGGAAATAGTTCGAGCTGGATGCTTCAATGTAATTTTTATGATTTTATTTCCACGAGGAATCCTTGTGCTGCCTATTTCTATTTCTTATTTCATCTTCACAAGGGATGCTTGTATTGGACCGCTTAGATCTAAACTTTTTTGTTTTGCTTTATGCATTACTAACCAGTAAATTATATATATAAAAAAAATATAAATTATAAATTATAAATTATAAATTATATATATATATATATATATATATATATATATATATATATATATATATATATATATATATATATATATATATATATATGTATATATATATATATGTATATATATATATATGTATATATATATATATATATACATATATATATATATATATATATATATATATATATTTCATTTTTTTTTTTAATCTGAATTATATGTGATGGATCAGAACACAATAGTCTAAGTTGGTGAAGTAAAATTAGAAAAATATATACATAAAACTATTTTTCAGAAATAAAAAACTGATAATTGGCATGTGCGTATGTATTCACCCCCCTTTGTTATGAAGCCCATAAAAAGCTCTGGTGCAACCAATTACCTTCAGAAGTCACATAATTAGTGAAAGGATGTCCACCTGTGTGCAATGATCTGTCATTACATAGACACACCTTTTTGAAAGGCCCCAGAGGCTGCAACACCTAAGCAAGAGGCACCACTAACCAAACACTGCCATGAAGACCAAGGAACTCTCCAAACAAGTAAGGGACAATGTTGTTGAGAAGTACAAGTCAGGGTTAGATTATAAAAAAAATATCCAAATATTTGATGATCCCTAGGAGCACCATCAAATCTATCATAACCAAATGGAAAGAACATGGCACAACAGCAAACCTGCCAAGAGACGGCCGCACACCAAAAATCATGGACTGGGCAAGGAGGGCATTAATCAGAGAGGCAGCACAGAGACCTAAGGTAACCCTGGAGGAGCTGCGGAGTTCCACAGCAGAGACTGGAATATCTGTACATAGGATGACAATTAGCCGCACACTCCATAGAGTTGGGCTTTATGGCAGAGTGGCCAGAAGAAAGCCATTACTTTCAGCAAAAAACAAAATGGCACGTTTTGAGTTTGCGAAAAGGCATGCGGGAGACTCCTAACATGTATGGAGGAAGGTGCTCTGGTCTGATGAGACTAAAATTGAACTTTTTGGCCATCAAAGAAAACGCTATGTCTGGCGCAAACCCAACACATCACATCACCCAAAGAACACCATCCCCACAGTGAAACATGGTGGTGGCAGCATCATACTGTGGGGATGTTTTCCAGCAGTTGGGACTGGAAAACGGGTCAGAGTTGAGGGAAAGATGGATGGTGCTAATTACAGGGATATTCTTGAGCAAAACCTGTACTACTCTGTGTGTGATTTGAGGCTTGGACGGAGGTTCACCTTCCAGCAGGACAATGACCCCAAACACATTGCTAAAGCAACACGTGAGTGGTTTAAGAGGAAACATGTAAATGTGTTGGAATGGCCTAGTCAAAGCCCAGACCTCAATCCAATAGAAAATCTGTGGTCAGACTTAAAGATTGCTGTTCACAAGCGCAAACCATCCAACTTGAAGGAGCTGGAGCAGTTTTGCAAGGAGGAATGGGCAAAAATCCCAGTGAGAAGATGTGGCAAGCTCATAGAGGCTTATCCAAAGCAACTTGGAGCTGTGATAGCCGCAAAAGGTGGCTCTACAAAATATTGACTTTAGGGGGGTGAATAGTTATGCACATTGACTTTTTCTGTTATTTTGTCCTATTTGTTGTTTGCTTCACAATAAAAAAAAAACAACTTCAAAGTTGTGGGCATGTTCTGTAAATTAAATGATACAAATCCTCAAACAATCCATGTTAATTTCAGGTTGTGAGGCAACAAAACACGGAAAATGCTAAGGGGGTGAATACTTTTGCAAGGCACTGTATGTGATTCTACACTTCTAGGTTTTAGGCGTGAGTGCGTGCTGCTGCCGGTGGCTTGCTCCGGCTGGGATTTTACACAGCCAGAGCTGATCAGCGGGTCCCACAGAGCCGGTGTCCGCTAGGACCCGCTGATTGTTCGGTACACTGACGGAATGCCAGTCTGCCTATGTAAATAAGGCAGATTGTCATTATGTCAGTAGAGAAGACATGGATCCTGTGTTTCTGTATAGCAGAAACACCTATCCATGTCTTCCAGTAGTAAAAGCACCTCCCCCACTACACTGAAACATTAGCTAGGCACACAGTTAATCCTTTGATTGCCCCTGATGTTAACTTCTTCCCTGCCAGTGTCATTAGTACAGTGACTGAATAATTTTAGCAAATGGTCCCCATGTCAATGGTCCCCAAAAAAGTGTCAAAAGTGTCAGTTAGTCTCCGATTTGTCCACTGCAATATTGCAGTCCCGCTATAAGTCACTGATTGCGACCATAACAAGAAAAAAAAATCAATAAACAAAAACTATAAAAATATTCCATAGTTTGTAGACGCTATACCTTTTGCGCAAACCAATCAATATACGCTTATTGGGGTTTTTTTTTACCAAAAAAATGTAGCAGAATACATATTGGCCTAAATTGATTAAGAAATTTGATTTTATAAAAAATTTTATTGGATGTGTTTTTGAGCAGAAAGTAAAAAATGTTGTTTTCTTTTTCAAAATTGTCGGTTGCTCTTTGTTTCTAGCCCAAAAAATAAAAACTGCAGAGGTGATCAAATGCAACCAAAAGAAAGCTCTATTTGTGGGGAAAAAAACATACATTGTACTTGGGTAAGAAAAGAGTTCCAGAACATCTTTGTCACAGTATACAGCAAGATATCTAACTCTTGAATATACAAGCGGGCAAAGAAATCAGTAGTAATTCAAATTACAGTACAGTACTGTGGGTATAAATATAGAACCTCAGCTCTGTTATCACAACTTGACCAGTATACAAGTTACAGTACCTCACAAAAGTGAGTACACCCCTCACATTTTTGTAAATATTTTATTATATCTTTTCATGTGACAACACTGAAGAAATGACACTTTGCTACAATGTAAAGTAGTGAGTGTACAGCTTGTATATCGGTAAATTTGCTGTCCCCTCAAAATAACTCAGCACTCAGCCATTAATGTCTAAACCGTTGGCAACAAAAGTGAGTACACCCCTAAGGGAAAATGTCTAAATTGGGCCCAATTAGCCATTTTCCCTCTCCGGTGTCATGTGACTTGTTAGTGTTACAAGGTCTCAGGTGTGAATAGGGAGCAGGTGTGTTAAATTTGGTGTTATAGCTCTCACTCTCTCATAATGGTCACTGGAAGTTTAACACCTCATGGCAAAGAACTTTCTGAGGATCTGAAAAAAAGAATTGTTGCTCTACATAAAGATGGCCTAGGCTATAAAAATGATTGCCAAGACCCTGAAACTGAGATGAAGCATGGTGGCCAAGACCATATAGAGGTTTAACAGGACGGGTTCCACTCAGAACAGGCCTCGCATGGTCAACCAAAGAAGTTGAGTGCACATGCTCAGCATCATATCCAGAGGTTGTCTTTGCGAAATAGATGTATGAGTACTACCAGCATTGCTGCAGAGGTTGAAGGGGTGGAGGGGGTCAGCCTGTCGGTGCTCAAACCATACGCCGCACACTGCATCAAATTGGTATGCATGGCTGTCGTCCCAGAAGGAAGCCTCTTCTAAAGATGATGCATAAGAAAGCCCGCAAACAGTTTGCTGAAGACAAGCAGACTAAGGACATGGATTATTGGAGCTATGTCCTGTGATCTGATGAGACCAAGATAAACTTATTTGGTTCAGATGGTGTCAAACTTGTGTGACGGCAACCAGGTGAAGGTAAGGAGTACAAAGACAAGTGTGTCTTGCCTACAGTCAAGCATGGTGGTGGGAGTGCCATGGTCTGGGGCTGCATGAGTGCTGCTGGCACTGGGGAGCTACAGTTCATTGAAGGAACCATGAATGCCAACATGTACTGTGACATACTGAAGCAGAGCATGATTCCCTTCCTTCAGAGACTGGGCCGCAGGGCAGTATTCCAACATGATAACAACCCCAAACACACCTCCAAGATGACCACTGCCTTGCTAAAGAAGCTAGGGTAAACGTGATGGACTGGCTAAGCATGTCTCCAGACCTAAACCCTATTGAGAATCTGTGGGTCATCCTCAAATGGAAGGTGGAGGAGCGCAAGGTCTCTAACATCCACCAGCTCCGTGATGTCGTCATGGAGGAGTGGAAGAGGACTCCATTGGCAACCTGTGAAGCTCTGGTGAACTCCATGCCCAAGAGGGTTAAGGCAGTGCTGGAAAATAATGGTGGCCACACAAAATATTGACACTTTGGACCCAATTTGGACATTTTCACTTAGGGGTGTACTCACATTTGTTGCCAGCGGTTTAGACATTAATGGCTGTGTGTTGAGTTATTTTGAGGGGACAGCAAATTTACACTGTTATACAAGCTGTACAGTCGCTAAGTGTAATTTCTTCAGTGTTGTCACATGAAAAGATTTAAAAAAATATTTACGAAAATGTGAGGGGTGTATTCAGTTTTGTGAGATACTGTAGGTAATAAACAGCCATGCAATTAAACATACGGGGCGTAAAAGCGAACTTCAGGTAACATGGTGACTAGGCAATATGCCTGGGAATTCAACCTCAAACTTAAAATGGATGTAAAACCAGTACAATATTCTACTAGGTTATATCATACAGATCGGTAGCAGCCTGTAATGCAGGGTGCAGGGGTGCCTGACACATGGATTCCAACGGGGTTTATTTTTTTTTAAGCACATGATTAGAGCCAGAGGCTCTAATAGGCTTCAAAAAAGGGTGGACTCGGGGCACAGAGCACTGCACCCTGAGCCCACCCAGTTGTGTGACAATAGAAGAAGCGATCCTATTGGCCTAGGAGGAGGAGACGCATGGCCGCCATGATGCCTAGGAGGAGATGCAGGGGAAGCCACCGCCCATCGCCTGGAGGGAAGCGCAGCCCAAGCCATAGATGGGGTAAGTGCAGGCTTGGTAACCAACCGGAGGGTGGGGTGGAGGTGCGGGTCATACCGACCGTATCAGCCACCACTGATAAAGATATTTTCTGTGCTTACATTCTATAATGTGTACTAAAACAATATAAAAACTCCATCTAAATTCTTTTACAATAAAGTGCTCAGCGCTTTGTAATAAAGTGTCAAAAAGTACAACAACAAAGTGTTCAGTTAATATTTCGTGCCTCTGGTCATGCAATAATAAAGTGCTCAAAGTTTTTTAACTGCTCTGTTTCATGCAAACCCTCTCTCCGTGTCTCCACCTCCACAGCACCAAGAACTCACCAGAGAGTATGACCACTTCTATCAAAAGCGCATTAGACAGCACTTTTCCCTGCAAAGGGATTCACACCCTATGAATCTCGCACCACTTTCCCTCATTATATCCCATTAAACACTGACCACAGGGAAAGACAAGACGGTCCACATAGGATAAAATTCTCTCATTTTAACACCGCATAAAATAGAAACAATAGTACACTCGCATTTTGTTGTGCTATGTTCCAACACTAGGATGTACAGTATAATGCTTAAACCTGTATAGTGAGCAGCTCCACTTTCTCCTCTCCAATGCATTTCATCACAAGACATCTTTAAGGAGCGATATGGTAACCATATCTCCAGCTATGCTTACAACATCCTTAACCCTTTCTTGCTCTAGCTACAGACCTAATACCACACCTAACTTGCTATCTACTTAAAAAGACAAATGCTGCCTTCCTCAAACTTGCTACCTACTTAAAAAGACAAATGCTACCTTGCTCAAACACATACCTAGTCACTTATCTTTATGTGCTCTAGTTACCAACATGTTAGCTCCTTAGTAACAGAGGGTAAAACAAATGCTAATGCCTGAACACAATTTTGCAACTTCAACTGTGTTAGTAAAACTGTTCATTTCATTACAACTACATTGTGTACCCTAATGGATTGTACCTTGTTTTTTTTCAGGACAAATTTGGCTTTCTTTTCAAGGTAAATGGTAACAGATATTTA
The DNA here is from genome assembly GCF_042186555.1 of Aquarana catesbeiana. Taxonomy (NCBI): domain Eukaryota; kingdom Metazoa; phylum Chordata; class Amphibia; order Anura; family Ranidae; genus Aquarana; species Aquarana catesbeiana. The sequence goes on from NC_133327.1 coordinate 549,689,224, forward strand.
CTGACTTTTTTATTATCTAAGGAAAACTGTCCCAAAATAGTAAAATACTTTTAAAAATGTAGCTGTAGCTTTCTTGCTATTACCATAATTTACCACCAAAGAACAACCTAAAATAAATTCTCCTGCTCCTGACGATTGCAGTGAAACCACATATGTGTATGAAAGCTGTTTTTTGTACCTGTAGTAGGGTCCAGAAACAATAGCGCACATTTCGCTTTAATCCCATCTAAAAGACCAACACTGACTCTAATTTGAAAAAAATCCTTTTTTAAAGGATCATTTTAGCTTTTGGAATATGTTACATGTTCCACCCATATTTAGGGGGTGGAGCACCCCGAGCCCACCCAGTTGTGTGACAATAGTGAATGAATGTTCGCTATTGTCACACTGATCCTCCTCCCGGTCAATCAGGAAGCAGGTCGTGAGACCCATCACCCGATTGGCTGAAAGGACAGGTGATCCTATTGGCCACCTAGGAGGAGGAGGGAGGAGACACATGGCTGCCATGAGGAGACGCATGAGAAGCCGCCGCCCATCGCCCAGAGGGAAGCCCTTCCCACTTGATGGGGTAAGTGCATCTCCAGCCTCTCCCCCCTCCCTAGTGACAGCAGGTGGGCATCTTTCCTGGGCGCCTGCTGTCATTGATTGACACATCATTCATTCATAGTCCTCTGTGAATGGGAAACTACAATTTCTGAAAGCCTTTGTGACTGTCTGCTTGTAGTTTCATTGAACTACCATGGTGCTGTTGAGTGCTCTGGTAGTTCGTGCATTCTTCCTGTCAGTGTGTATCTGCCTGGCCATATGAGGTACGAGAAGACAGATACACTGAGAAGTCTGCAGGAGTCCTGCATGGCACCGGCGATCTGTTCATTGTAGGTGCAATGCTTTCCAGGCTCCAAGTAAAAAAATAAAATAAATACACATTTTTTTGCCTGCAAAAGATGTGCATTTATTATTTTTCTTTCTTTTCAATAGATTTTTATTTTTTTCCCAGATAAGAAATACAAAAGTACAAAAGTGTACATAATTTAACCCAATACATGAACACGGATAGGATTACAACATAACAGTTATCACATAAAATAATGAAACAGAGTAAAGTCAGAGACTCCCAGTCATAACTCCCAGAACAGCCCTCACATGAAGTTCTTGCAACTAAAAATCTGTATCAAGAAACAGAAGAACCATGAGAAGGAGAGGGTAAAGAAGTAAACCTGAGAGGGTTATCCACTGAAAAACACAGCAACTCAAAAGTATCCAGTATTCAGCCCCTGGAACCTGGAATGCTCCTCAAGACAGTTGACATCGTATAGAAGCTTAAACATAACAAAAACCCTCTTCCCGCCTCAACAGGGCAATAACACATAGAAATTCTGCCAGATAGAATAATTAACAAAGAAGAAAGAGAGCAGGAAAAGAGATGCAGCAAGAAAGGAAGAAGAACACGGCAAACAGCAGCTCGCCCAACACCAACCCCTGAGAGCAATAGCAAAAAGTCACTATGTAGGTTGTAAATATTGTATCCACAGTGACCAGACACTATCACGTACCTGTTATTAGAGCCTGAAATGATGAGGAAGTCTTCTCTTACACCTCTGACTCGGGGCCCCTGGTAGTGTGAGCAGAAGGTGGAGGAGTGGCACGAGTGCCTGTAGGTCTTGCCAGTAGCAGAGCTTGTATCCATGCCAGGCAGGAGAGGTCATCAGTAGTCTTCAGTGAAGCAGGTGACTGGGAGACAGCTGGAGGATGGCAGACTGAAGCAGGCTTGTACTGGCGACAGCAGACAGGTGAGGCATGCACTGGTAGTAGACCGTAAAACAGCAGGCACAGCAGGATGTGTCAGGAAGTAGAGTCAGGCAAGCCGGGTCATACACTGGCAGGATGGATCAGGTACAGAGGAGCAGGCAATAGCATGGTCTGGGTACAAGCTGGATCAGGAGCCAATCGATGGAATAGAAGCTAATGGAGCAGACAGAAGCGGAGGTCAAGGACAAGCTAGGGTCAGTCCAGGCTGAGTTCAAAAGAGTGGTCAGAGAAGCCGAGTCAGCAACTAGAACCAGGATACAGGATAACAAGAACACAGGATGCAGGGAAGGCTGAAAGACAAAGCAGCACTGATCCTATGCACTGGCTGAGTTTAAATAGCCCGTTTGATGCCAGCGCGCTAGTATACCATGCGCATGTGCATCAGCCAGTGCCCAATTCTTGCGAGCATGAGAGGGAACATGTTTTAGCCTGTGCACAGAAGGCCTTTCCTTACAGACACTCTCAAAATGTTGTTGTTTATCCTGGAGCACACTGGGGATTTTTTCATGCACCATTATCCAATTAAGTTTACTCTAGTCTTTTTTTTAGGTAAAAATAACCATGTTATATTCACCTGCCCTGTGTAGTGGATTTGCACAAAGCAGCCTGGATCCTCCTCTTCTCAGGTCCTTCTATGGTGCTCCTGGCCCCTCCATCCTGTTGAGTGCCCCACAGCAAGCAGCTTGCTATGGGGGCACCTGAGCCGAGTCACAGCTCCCTGTGTCCATTCAGTCACAGAGCCCTGGCCCAGCCCTGCCCTGCCCCCTTTTATCTTCTCATTGGCTGACTAACTTTGATTGACAGCAGCGGGAGCCAATTGCATCTCCGCAAATGAGTCCCGGGCAGTTGAGACATTCCTATAACATCGCTGGATCTAGAGGGGGCTCAGGTAAGTATTAGAGGGGCTGAGGGGGGCTGCTGCACACAGAAGCCTTTTTATCTTAATGCATAGAATGCATTAAGATAAAAAGCCTTCTCACTTTACAATCACTTTAACTATATTAACCTATAATGGACTGCCCCATGCAGATATACTGCAGCAGGGTGACCCTCCTGCACAAAATCACATACCTGTATGTGATTTTTGCACTGGGTCTGGGGCGCACGTGCACCATCAGCGACCCGATGTGCTTGGACACAGTGGGAGCCAATCAGTGGGTCCGGCAGACACGATGTCCACCGGGACATGCTGATCATTCTCAGGAGAGTCAGAACAGCGGTCTGCCATGTTTAGGGGAAAATGGGGATACTGTGTTCCTACTAAGCAGGAACATGGATCTCTGTCTTCCCCCAGTCAAAGCATTCTCCACACAGTTAGAAAGCACTCCCTAGGAGCACATTTAACCCTTTGATTGCCCCTAAAGTTTCATAGTTGGTAAGGTTGAAAAAAGACCGTCCATCAAGTCCAACCTGTATGTGTGGGCTTTTATGTCAATATTACATTGTATATCCCTGTATGTTGTGGTTGTTTAGGTCCCTATCTAATCATTTTTTAAAATTATCTATTTCTATATATACTGGGATAGCCTAAAATAGATCTTGTGAGGTGTGCAGTATATATGAACCCCCCTTCCAGTGTGGGTGGTCCCACAGCTAATAGATATATCCCACTGCACATATATTTTTAGGATTAATGACAACCAACAAGTGTCGCACAGTTTACTAGCTCCTACAGCATCTGGAAAGGAAGCCAGAGGCTATATTCCATACTGTGCATTTATTTATAACCATATAACAATGTGATGATATATATATATATATAGTACTATCCTGATCTGATACCATATGCATAATTGACATATATTACACTTGCATAGAACGAAACAAATATAGTAGCCTAGGAAGTCCAACAGTTAAAACTTCAACATGTATTGCAACAGTCCCATATATTGATGTTATATGATTTATTCAGGTTCCCACAGGTGACTTTGGTGCTGCAACAATTTGTCAGGTGACTCTCGTGCTCCCCCTTTGATTGCTTACTCACCAGCTCCCAGAACCCCAAAAGGGGTATGATGCTTTTATGGTGTAGTACTCTGGGTCACTTCATTTGTTGTTCCGTCTGCCAGATAGTTCTGTTGTAGTCAGCTACCAGGACCCACACCGGGGTAGTCCACCTGTGTTGGGGGATGGGTCGCCTTGCTCCTAGTTTTTGTGCTGGATGTCTCCTATGCTTTCCAATCCTTGAAGGTGTAGCTTCCCCTCATATATTATAAGAAAAGAGAGCTTCCATAGCGTGATACAGTTTGACCACTTTATTTATTAAAAGCATCATACCCCTTTTGGGGTTCTGGGAGCTGGTGAGTAAGCAATCAAAGGGGGAGCACGAGAGTCACCTGACAAATTGTTGCAGCACCAAAGTCACCTGTGGGAACCTGAATAAATCATATAACATCAATATATGGGACTGTTGCAATACATGTTGAAGTTTTAACTGGTGGACTTCCTAGGCTACTATATTTGTTTCGTTCTATGCAAGTGTAATATATGTCAATTATGCATATGGTATCAGATCAGGATAGTACTATATATATATATATCATCACATTGTTATATGGTTATAAATAAATGCACAGTATGGAATATAGCCTCTGGCTTCCTTTCCAGATGCTGTAGGAGCTAGTAAACTGTGCGACACTTGTTGGTTGTCATTAATCCTAAAAATATATGTGCAGTGGGATATATCTATTAGCTGTGGGACCACCCACACTGGAAGGGGGGTTCATATATACTGCACACCTCACAAGATCTATTTTAGGCTATCCCAGTATATATAGAAATAACTATATTTAGGTAGCGCCAATATACCCAAATTTCTCATTCTTGTACTTTGGCAAAGTACCTTATTAGGGACTTTGTGTAAGGGAGGCAGCAACCTGAATTTCTGAACCTATACACGGATCCTAAAGCGCAGTGTTGTCTTATACATATTAAAATTATCTATGCTCCCTGCTGAAACCACAGCTTGTGGAAGAGAATTCCACTTTCTTACCACTTTTACCATAAAGAACCTTCTACGCTGTTTCCGGTTAAATCACTTTTCCTCTAATTTTGGTGAATGGCCGCGAGTCTTTTTAAATGCCCTTTTTAAAAGTTTTATCCCTATTGTGGGGTCACCAGTACGGTATCTGTACATTGAAATCATATCCCCTCTCAAGCATCTCTTCTCCAGAGAGAATAAGTTCAGTGCTTGTAATCTTTCCTCATAACTAAGGTTCTCCAGTCCCTTTGCTAGCTTTAGATAAACAGAAGAAAAATTGCGCATAGGAAAAATGGGTGAGCAGTCAACACTCCACCAGAAACAAAGTGAAGCACCAAATATAAAAATGAATAGTGTAGTGCTCAAAAGTGGTAAAATAAATAAAATAAAAACTGAAATAAACCACTGTGACAATTGATATAGGGAAAAAAACATAGCATATCAGTCCATTTTGATTAAATATACCATGACAGTGTGAATAACCATCAACACAAGTATAAAGTCTAAATGATAAATCTTGAAAAAAGTATGTGATCATGAAGTGCAGTCAAGGAAAGTAAGGTTGGCATGCTCACCAGATGGGGTGGACACCTTTACTAGCTTTGTTGCCCTTCTCTGGACTCTCTCCATTTCCAGCACATTCTTCCTGGGGACTGGAGCCCAGAACTGGACGACATACTCCATGTGCGGCCAGACCAGAGTCTTGTAGAGTGGGATAATGATAATTTTCCCCTTCCCTGCCAGTGTCATTCAGTGTCATTCCCTGCTATGGTAACCCCTTCCCTGCCAGTGTCATTAGTACAGTGACAGTGCATTTTTTTTTTACAACTGATCACTGTATTAGCGTCACTGGTTCCCAAAAAGTGTCACTTATATGTCAGATTTGTATGCCGCAATGTCGAAGTCCAGCTAAAAATCACTGATCGTGGTGGCCATTACTAGTTAAAAAAAAAAAATTCAATAACTATATCCCATAGCTTGTAGACACTATAACTTTTGCACAAACCAATCAATATATGCTTTTTGTGATTTTTTTAAGCAAAAATATGTAGCAGAATACATATTGGCCTAAATTGATGAAGAAATTAGATTTTTTAAATTTTTTTATTGGGTATGTTTTATAGCATAAAGTAAAAAAATATTGTTTTTTTTTTCAAAATTGTTGGTCTTTTTTTGTTTCAAACGCAAAAAATGAAAACCGCAGAGGTGATCAAATACCACCAAAAGAAAGCTCTATTTGTGGGAAAAAAAGGACATGAATTTTATTTGGGTACAGCGTCACTTGAACGCGCAATTGTCAGTTAAAATAACGCAGTGCCATATCTCAAAACATGGCCTGGTCATGAAGGGGGGTAAACCTTCCGTGGCTGACGTGGTTAATGTCTATTACAGGATTCTTCTAAGAAGTAGCTATTGCAATTTTTGTTCAAGTTTTAAACCTCGTACACACGATCAGATTTTCCGCAGACAAAACCTCGGACTTTTATCCGAATGCGTGTGCCTGGATTTTGTCTTGCATACAAACGGTAGACAATTGTCAGCCAACAAACACAAACGTACTGACATACTAAACGTACTATGAGCCCAAAAAGAGGAAGTTCAATTGTAAGGCACCACCCTTTGTGCTCCTTCTGCTAATTTTGTGTTAGTAGAAGTTTGGTAAGTGTTGATTTGCGCTTTTAATTTCGCACTTTTCAGTACGTTTCTGAACGGCCGTTCGTCAACCAGACATGTTGTGGAATTGGAGGAGATAATGTGTTAATTATTATTGGCCTTGGAGTTATTGCTTTGACCCAAGTACACTCCAGGAACAGGAGGAGGAGCATTTCTTGGACCAAAAATTGGTTGCTTTATTAATTGTGACCAATTATGTCATATGCCTTTGCTGCGGGAGCTCCAGGAGAATAATCCAGATGATTTTCAGAATTATCTCTGGATGACGGACCCCTGCTTTCACCAACGCTTGGCATTGTTGACCCCCTATATTAAGAAGCAGGACACATGCATGAGGCTTTTATTTTATTTTTTGGTTGAATAATGATTTGATTTGGTATATTTTTTATATTTTTGGATGCACAGAATGCACTTTTTGGTTAAGTTCTATTGGCAAATATCATGTCTAATTTTATCTGTTTTCTTTTTTTAATGCACAATAAAAAAATTGTGGAGAATAATACTTGGCTACCTGTTTTACTTCAAATGACAGTTTGGGAGTAGGCAGTTACATTTAAAAAAATACAATGTAAAATTAACAAGGGACACCAACATAGTTGTATCTTTGATCTTAAAAACTACGGGATAATGGTGTTGTGGTAACTTACACCAAAAAAAAAAAATAACAAGCATAATAATATTATTCTTGATATCACTAGAAAAAAAAAGCCTTTGAAAATGTGTTTGCAATAACTCCATCAGTATCACCAGCAAAACAGCTTCATTATTATCCCATTTTTTCAAAACTGTTGGTCTTTTTTTGTTTATAGCGCAAAAACTAAAAACCGCAGATGTGATCAAATACCACCAAAAGAAATCTCTATTTGTGGGAAAAAAGGACATCAATTTTATTTGGGTACAGCATCACTTAAAAGCGCAATTGTCAGTTAAAGTAACGCAGTGCCGTATGGCAAAAAATGGCCCGGTCATGAAGGGTTACCTTCCGTGGCTGACGTGGTTAATGTCTATTACAGGATTCTTCCAAGAAGTAGCTATTGCGATTTTTTGTTTAAGTTTTAGTTTAAAGAGGAAGTAAACCCTGGTGGGTTTTACTTCCTATTTATTTCCCTGCAAAGGTAAAGCATAGAGGCTACTCTGCACCACAGAGTAGCCCATTATGTGTCACTTAGCTAAAAAGGAAGCCTGCAATGTCATCGCTGTCCCCACTAGCAGTGAGCATCCATCTTCACCCATCTTCCATCCAGGGCCATGAACTCCAGCTCTGTGACTGGCCGGAGTCACGTGACGTCACTCCCGCACATGCGCGCAGGAGCTGCCAGTCACACATGACCCCCTTTAGAAACGGCACGATCAGCCCTTTCTAAAGTGCGCATGCGCCATAGACATCGGCGCATGGCTGTATTTGAAATATCTCCTAAACCGTGGAGGTTTAGGAGATATTTCCAGCACCTACAGGTAAGCCTTAATATAGGCTTACTTGTAGGTAAAAGTGGTTGTACAGGGTGTACAACCACCTAAAGACCTAGTCGTCCTTCATTAGAATCAACACACCCAAACAGAGCATGTGTTTACACTTTGTTAGCTGATAACTTTCTGTTTCTGATGCATACTTATCTGTTACATTGTTCTCAGCTATCATTGAGAACAACAGAAACCCCTACTGTACACCGTTATGTTATGGAGAAGAGAAGTGAAAGGTAATAATAAAGGGATAAAATAGCCTGAACAAAAACAAATGATGCTGACACTTCAAAGGACTGGTAAGCTGCAATATGTAAAATACTTCTTCTTGGGTTTAAATCCAATTTAACTATACAAACACTGCATTAATTTAAGCAACCCAATGCATAGATCCACTATTTTAGCATCTAATAGGGGCTTATTCATGAGATTATGATAAAGTTTTCTTTGAAAAACATCATCATTTTTAGTGTGGGGCATGCAAGCGACCAGCTACAATGCTGAGCACAGCGACAATACTTTGAAGCAAATTCTTGTTCACCCTATATTAGACATATGCTTGCTCGAATAACTTAACATAGTAAGCTTGAGTTTTACTGGCGTACATTTGCATGTTGCTTATGATTAATTCTGTTGGAAATCAATGAAAAAAAATATTCTTACTCTATGACTAACAGAATACCAGCTGACAAGCTATAATTAGATTTTCAAAAAAGCTTTTGATAAGCTCTTTCTCTTAGGCTCTCTATAAAATGAAACTGTAATGGACCAGAAAGTAAAATCCATAAATAGCAGTGGTTTAGGGATACAGGAGAAGTCCGTTGTACAAAGAATGGCATCTTGATGCATTGTAAATGTAGAGTAAGTAGTTGGCACCTGGTAGAAATTAAATATTTTACATATATTATCCTGTTGTTATTGTATATGATTTATACTGATGTTCAGCATATATAATCTAAAAGGCAGGTTAGGGTGACATATGCAATCTTGCTTTTTCAAAGCTCTATTGAGAAAATGAAGTATAACGTGTTACATTGATTCTGGGATACAATAGATTGGTATTATAGGAAGAATTTACTTGAAGCTACAGTGAGCAGCTTCATTTTTATCTCTCTTCAGAAAGGCTTATTAGTTTTTCAAAACACGCAGATTTGATTGACTGTATTCATTACAGAATAATAGCTACTTAATGTTCACCATATACCTTGACAGACTGTCCATCTGCCAAAGCAAACACACTCTATATAGATTTGCTTGGCCATTATGAAAGCAGTGACGCTCCATTGTACACGGAAGCAGCTCATTTGATAATGACAGAGATAACAATGAAATGTAACTATTGTACCTTTTGCTTTTGAGAACCTTGTATGAATGACGACATGCAGTCTGGTGACACAAAGAATGAAAACTTGAAAGGCATGGATAATACACTCACATAGTGAAGATTAACACTTTTCTTATCATAGTTTGTAGCAAAGTCTTATTTTAGCTGAAAAGCAAGACATTGCTTCATAAATATCTAGGAGGTTGAACATGCTGGTTTAGGAATGGAGGTTGACTGACCTGAGGATAACTCTAGGCCAATGCTTATTTCCCTATAACTATAAACCATCCATTTTTTTGCTTCCACCCATATCTGTCCCTGCAAACATTGCTGATCCATGATACCGTGGCTAGTTTACGTATCTCTGTCAGCCCGCAGTCTCTCCCTCTCCCCCTCCCTCCCTGCCTGTCGGCTTGGGAGTCTCTGTGTGTGAGCTATTTCCTTCCCGCCCCTCCCCTCCTACCACTATTTCACTGTGGTTGTAAAGTCACTAATAACAAATCCTGGAATCCCCTGCTGCTGTGAGGTAACATGATCTCCCAGCACTCTCCTTCCCCAATCTAAGAACTACAGTGGGATATTCTGCTCTGACATCAGTCGGGAGAAGAGGAGGAGAGCAGCAGGTCACGTTTACACACAGCGGTGCCCTGAGATAAGGTATTTCACTGCATAATTTTTTTAAAAAACAGACACTGTGCAGTGTATCTTGCTGTAACAGAGGGGATTCCAGGATTTGTGATGAGTGATTTTACAGCCACAGTGGAATAGCGGTGGGAGGGGAGGGGCGGGAAGGAGATAGCTCACACACAGACTCCTGAGCTGACAGGCAGGGAGGGAGGGGCAGAGGGGGAGAGACTGCGGGCTGACAGAGGTATGTAAACTGACCACGGTATCATGGATCAGCAGCCATGATTACCATGGTCAGCACCCTAAGGGGGACACAGAACCAGGCAGGATCAACCAGGTATTTTACAGCATAGAGAGGAACAAATGACACTGCACAATCACTGTGCAGTATACCCTGCTTTAAAGGAACAGGATCATTTTTTTTCTTTTAGGATTACAACCACTTTAAAGCAGAACTATGCTTTAAAATGAAAAAAATGCCAGCAGGTGGACTTTTGTCCTGCAAAAAACACACATGGGGTAATTTACTAAAATTGGAGAGTGCAAAATCTGGTACAGCCCTGCATAGAAACCAATCAGCTTCCAGGTTTTTTGGGGGTTTTTTTCTGTCAAAGCTGAATTGAACAAGCGGAAGTTAGAAGCTGAGTGGCTACCAAGTACAGCTGCACCAGATTATACACTTTGCAGTTTTTGTAAATAAACCCCACTATGTCCCTTCTGCAAAAAAGAAAAAAAAAAACTTTCTTTTTTGCCTGTTTGCAATCTTTTTAAAAGATTGTAATTTTAAAAACTGGAAGTTTTTTTTTCCCTGCAAGGTAAAGTCATAATGTGCTAGCATGCATCGCATACTAGCACATTATGTGAAACTTACCTTAAAAACAAAGCTGTTCCAGTGCCCCATTGTCAGCACTGCAGGGGCTTCCATCTTCATCGTCTTACTTCCAGGTAAGCTGGCTCCGACTCTGTGACTGGCTGGAGTCATGGAAAAGCGGTCCATGAGATTTCCTGTGGCTGTGTGGCTATGTGGAACTCTGCAGGCTGTGGTGCAAAGATCTTGGGGGAAGTGAGGACAGTAAACATGCATAGCTCCCAACTGTCCCTGATTTCGAGGGACTGTTCCTGATTTTGAAAAATGTACCTCTTTCGTCCTCATTTGTTCTTTTATTTTGGTCTAATCTATATAGTTGTATTTAAAAAATGTTATCTTTCAAAAAGTGTTTCCCAAATCATCCGATTTCTAAATTGCAGCATTTGTAAATTTCAAAAGCCAATATAAAGGAATAGTAGTGGTAGAAAAAAGCACTTGTGGCTTTAACTAATTTTTTTGTATATTTCTCCTTTAAGGGGATGTGGCAGGGCTGTGTCCTATACCTACATGCTTTTGCTAACAGATGTCCCTCATTCCCTTCTCAAAAAGTTGGGAGGTATGAACATGTGATATTGGGGGGGGGGGTTGCGTAGGGTGGGGAAGGGGCATATTTAAAAGATAAATGTAATAAATGGCTACAACGCAATTGATTACTTAGCAAAAATAATCTTTTCTGTTGAATAAACTGAAGCTTTAATTACTTCAAGCATCCAAGCATGTACAAGCAAAAATCTTTTTGTTTTCATTTTCCTAACACATGACAGGTTCAGTTTGTTTGCAAAGCTAAGTGAACAATCACTTTGAAAAGTGAATAGTTCATTTCCTAAGTGAGTAGTCTCCCTTCCTTTAGTATATCAACCCACTGAGTCTTTTCCTTGTCAAAAGAAGTTTATTGAGTATACAATGCTATAAAGATACATAAAGTAAGTTTACAAGGATCTATAAAGTAAGCTCATTGTTTTACAGTAGGGTTTATATAGGTAAATATCATGAAATTTCAAATATTAAACATTGGGTTCACGTAAACCTAAATTAAAGATATATATCATTTCCTTAGTTACTTTTGTAGGTATTTAAATGATTTATACCTACTATACATATTGTTTACAAGTAGAGTGTATATAGGTCAAATAAATTCTGATAATGAGCTTTAATCGTAAGGTGGAGAAAAGGAAAGAGAAAGAAGAAAAAGGGTTGAAAGGTAGAGGTATGGTCCACAAGGTTGTCCCGCTCGTCAGTTTATTATTCTTTTTAGTTCTATTTGAAGCCTTAGAATGGGTGTCTCTGTAAGTCATTTAATCTGTTACCATGGCAACAGGACAGAGTCATTGAAGTTTGACAGGAACTGTTGTTTTATCCAAGGATGCCAAAGTTTTTCAAATTTTGGAATTTGATTTTGATCGATGGCTACCATCTTAGCATGGGACATTGTATTATTCATTCTGTGAATTGTTTCTGCTAGTACCAATGTAGGAGATTTCCATGCCTTGGCCACTGTTTGTTTTGTAGCCGTTATTAGTTGGATCATTAGTTTGAATTGAGAGAGTGTTAACGATTCCGATTTTAGATTAAGTAAAGTTAAATATGGATCTGGTTGTATTATTTTTTTAAATATTTTAGATGCAATCATGAAGACTTCCTTCCAGAAGGTTTGGATTACTGGGCACGTCCACCATATGTGTAAATATGTGCCTATTTCTGGGCATCCTCGAAAACAAAGAGCTGAGGTATTAGGTGAATATTTTGCCACTCTAGCGGGTACAAGGTACCAGCGAGTTAGGACTTTATAATTTGTCTCCAGTGCTAAGATGTTGGGTGAAGATGACTTAGATGTGAGCCATATGTTAGACCAGTCCGTGTCTTCTAAAGTTCGTCCCAGGTCCTCCTCCCACCTCTGAACGTAAGAGGGTCTATTAAGATTTACTACTCCATATAATTGATTATAAAGTGATGAAATTGTACCTTTAGCAAATGGATCTTTTGTACAGATTGATTCAAAAATGGATAATTGGGATAATGGTGTATCCCCCTTTAGGAATGGTGTATAGAAATTTTTGATTTGGAGATATCTAAATATCTCAGAGTTTGGTAGATCATATTTTTCTCTAAGCGATGGGAATGAAAGGAATGATTTAGATGCTATGAAGTCATTTAGTGTCTGAATGCCTGATGTTGTCCAAGCTTTAAAAGAATTTGGGTAGATCCATGCCGGATAAAAGGCCGGATTTCTGATAAAAGAAAGGAGAGGATTGTGTGGAGATTGTAACTGATATTTGGTTTTTAGTTTATCCCAGAGAGATAAGAAGTGTTTAGTTATGGGATTATGAATTTTAAAGCGGTCTTTAGGATCAAGCCATAATAAATTTGATATTAATAAAGGGTCATTTTCTGAAGCCTCTATAAATACCCATAATGGGATTTCCTGTTTTGCATGGTATTTGGACAGACTGGCCAAATGTGCTGCTCTGTAGTAGTTAGTAAAATTAGGGTATCCCAGGCCTCCTTTATTTTTGGGAAGATGTAGTGTGTGTATAGGTATACGTGGTTTAGAAGAGCCCCATATAAACGAAGTTGCTCTTTTTTGTACTATTCTCAAAAAATAGGAAGGAATTGGAATAGGGAGGACTCTGAATAGATAAAGCAATTTGGGTAGAATAGTCATTTTGATTGCATTAATCTTCCCCATACAGGATAAAGGAAGTTGCGACCATTGTTTTATTAGATTTGTGATCTGTCTTAATACAGGAGGATAATTGGTTGAGAATAAGTCAGAATGAGATGCTGTTAAATGAATTCCAAGATATGGGATTGATTTTTCTGCCCATGTGAATGGGAGTGCAGCCCTAACCGGGATCAATTCCATGTTTGTGAGTGAAATATTAAGCACTAGGCATTTCTTAGGATTAATCATAAGGCCGGATAGGGCTGCAAATCCATCAAGAGCTGGCATTAAGTTAGGACCAGAGACCTGTGGTGATGATAGAAAAAGTAATATATCATCTGCAAATATACATAATTTGTGTGTAATACCTCCTACTTCATTGCCAGTTATAGTTTGGTTTGTTCTGATGTATTGGGCCATGGGTTCGAGTATAAGGGCAAATAATAAGGGAGATAATGGGCAACCCTGTCGGGTACCTCTTTCGATATTAAAGGCTTCAGATTTGTATCCAGCATATTTTATATAGGCTTTGGGTTTATTATATAATGCTTTAATCCATGTTAAAAAGTGGGGTCCAAAACCCCATTTTTGTAATGAATATTGCATATATTGCTAGGATACTGTGTCAAATGCCCTCTTAATATCGAGAGATAGAAAACATAAAGGGATTTTCCGTTTTTTAGCAATATGTGCCAATAACACTGCCCTGCGTATATTATCGCCTGCCTGTCTATTTGGCATGAAGCCTACTTGATCTCTATGTATTAATTTTCCTATAATGCTATTGAGGCGTTTTGCTATTATTTTTGCTAATAATTTAATATCGAGGTTTAACAGAGAGATAGGCCGATAATTCACACAGGAAGTATCATCAGAAAGGGGTTTTGGGATCATACAAACAATTGCCATTAGTGTTTCTTGCCGAAAAGAATGTCCATCTAGAAGTTTGTTAAAAGTTTTAGTGAGAATGGGAGAGAGTATTTCTGAGAATCTTTTATAGTATAAAGCCGAGTAGCCGTCTGGGCCTGGTCTTTTGTTAAGTTTTAGGTCTTTTATGGCGTTAGCAACTTCATCTATAGTTATAGGCTCATCCAAACTGCTTTTTTGATTCTGAGATAACTCAGGTAAGGTTATTTTTGAGAAGAAGGATTCAGCCTCTGTAGGATTAAATTCATTGTTTGTCTTGTATAAAGTTGCGAGATGTGAGTGAAATTTATGGACTATTTTAACTGGATTACAAGTGTAAACATTTTTTGATAATTTCAAACGTATTGGTTTGAAAGATTTGTTAGTTGAATTTAATGCCCGAGCCAAATATGTACCTGGTTTGTTTGTATTCATGTAGAAATTGTGTTTGGAGCGTTTGAGGGATTTATCAACTGACTCAGTGAGAAATAGATCGTATTCCAATCTAGATTTTTCCAGATGAGATTTTGTACTCTGAGATGGATTATCTTGAAATGATATGTAGGCTGCATTAAAATTGAGTTCTAGTTTATTTGCAAGATTTTTGCGTTCCCGTTTAAATAGTGCCATTTGTCTTTGTATTGTACCACGCAAGACAGGCTTATGAGCTTCCCACAGTGTTATTGGGGAGATGTCTGTTGTATTATTAATTGATATGTATTCCTTTAAAGCTTGTTCAATGGCCATCTGATGTAGTGGGTGTTTGAGCATTATGTCCGGTAAGTACCACGTTGGGTTATGCGCTTTTGGTATGGCTGAGGCTATAGTAGTGTATACTGCATTATGGTCAGACCACGGAATCGGAATTATATCTGATGCAATAATTTCTGGTATCATTCCTATTGTTAGAAAAATATGATCTATTCTGGTGAAGGTTTGATGAGGGTGCGAGAAATAAGTGAATTTCTTTTTCATTGGGTTAATTTCTCTCCATGAATCTACCAGATTGTATTTGGAAAGAAGTTGAGAAAAAGGTAATCTAGAGGTTATTTTGGATGGTGTAAAAGGTGATTTATCTAGAAATGGGAGGAGGACCTGGTTCGAATCCCCACACATTATCACTGTTCCTATTTTGTGTGTATTAATCACTTGTAATATATGTGAGAGGAATGGTGTAGGTTGTTTGTTAGGAGCGTAGTAGGAAATCACTGTGATTGCTGTATCCATTATATAACCCATGAGTATCAGGTATCTACCTTCTGGGTCTTTAATTTCTGATGATAAGGTGAATGGTGTGGATCGGTGAAATGCAATTAGAGTTCCCCTTTGCTTGGTACAGGCAGAAGCCGTGTAAATTTGTTGATAAAAAGGAGAAATATATTTTGGAGTAGAATCTTTGGTGAAGTGTGTTTCTTGGAGGCATACTATGTGAGCCTTCTTGTTATGGAAAGTACGGAAGGCTTTGGTCCTTTTTTGAGGGACATTTATTCCCATTCAGGGAAAGTATATTCAGTGGTGCCATGGCAATAGATCAAATAGTTTTGACTTACTTTTTGTTATGCAGAGCTGACTGCGCAGATCAACCTGTGTGGACTGAAGAGATGAATAGATAGAAAAGAAACCAGTGAATTCTGGAGTAAAGAGTAAACAAAAAACATATGAGATTAGATGATACATTGTATAAATTATTTTTTGCAAGTAATCACAATTTACCCGTGAAAGAGAATAAATATCTCTCTCAGGGGAATAAGTGCCTTCGTCACACTCCCACATAATATGGTTGGGAGAATGAGGAGGGCTAATGGGGGTACACGGATCTTCCGCTTACAGGAGAGAAGTGCTATGTCAAAAGACATCAAAATGATGTTTCATTAATTGGAGTGCAGAATATAGTTTTTGTTGAAATTATTTATTCCAGGGTGGTTGTATATGGTTAGTCTTGCCCTAGGCTAAATAATTCAGTTAGAAAGGTACTGTTAATAACTTTGGTATTGATGAAGATAGTTTGAATTATTTTGGGATTTTAACCCTTTTAGAGTAAACAATTACATATTTTATTCATATGTAACTGTTTAGATATGTTAACTCATAAAATTGAGGTTGTATTGCTTCAGATTAGAATAAACAAAAACATAATTCTAGGAACTAGTTAGGTAATAATATATTTGTTTTAAGAAAAGAAAGAAAAAGCTTCCATTACTTCTGGATTATTGAACATATTTGTCCTAAAAAGTAATAAATCTATTATTATTACCTGATAATATATAACTGAACAAGAATTTCCTTATTTCACTTATATATTCTAAGGCTATATGAATCAGAAGTAATAAGAAATATAACTGGAATGTAACATGATCCCACACAGTGTGTGACTATCAGAATGCAGTTACATTCAGTTATAAATACAGGTTTTTTATAGAGAACCATCTCTTAGTATAATAAATGAAGAGATATCAGGAATTAGGATGTCAGTCCATTGAATCTTCTTGGTCCATGGATGATGTGGCATAACGGCCTCTTTTGTGAGAATGATGATTCCCATTTTGTTCTGAAATTTTCTGGGTGCTGCCTGAAGGTGAAGATGATGCCATTCTTCTGCGTGTGGAAGTGTTGCTGCTTGTGGGTTCTGTCAGATTTAATTTTAAAAGGGTTTGTTGTAGTTCATCTGCTGATCTGCTTCTGTAAATTGTACCTTGGTAGTTAAATCTGACTGAAAAGGGGAAGCCCCATTGATACATAATGTTGTGGCGTTGCAGTTCCATTAGTTGGGGTTTCATGGATCGTCTTTTAGTAATAGTAAGTTGGGATAGGTCAGCAAAAATTTGATAATTGTATCCATGAAAATTAAGTTCCTTTTTTTCTCTTGCAGCAATTAGTATTTGTTCTTTCGTTCTGTAATAATGACATTTTGTGATTATATCATGTGGGGGTCCATCTTTCTTTTAGGCTGTGAGGGCTCTGTGTACTCTGTCCAGTTCTAAACGTTCAATAGGGATATCTGGCTTTAGTTCTTGTAATAGAGCAGTAATAGTAGATTGCAGGTCTGTCACAGTTTCAGGTATTCCCCTTATGCGCAAGTTTGAACGTCTGGCTCTATTTTCGTAATCTTCTAGCTTAGTTTGAAGTATTAAATTCTCTTTTTTTAATTGTTCCAATTCTGTTATATTTTCTTGGGTTGTAATTTCAATTTCATCCATTTTTATTTCTAAGGCTGCGGTGCGGTTTCCCAGCTCTCTTATTTCTTTGGTTAGGCTTTTTGTTATTTGGTCTGAGGTTTGTTTTAAAGCCTTATGAAGCATCTTTTCAAATTGTAATAATATTACTGGGGATACTGAGGAGGCTTGTGGAGAAGTTTGTGAGAGGATTTGTTCTGTATCTGACTCAAATGGAGAGTCTTGCTGTGACATTTTCTGTCTGTGAGAGCGCCCTGATGCTGTATCTTGTGAGGTGACTGGAGCTGCTTCAGCTGCAGTGAGTGCCTGTGAGCTCTTTGTGAGGTGATTTTTATTTCTGCCACGGTTTCCTCCCAGTACCATATTTCCTGCCCAAACTTTCACAGTTTGTTCCCAGGGGCAAAAAGGTTCAAATGGATACCTTTTGAGCCTGCAGGCTCCGCTTTGTCCTTCTCTTCTCTCCTCAGCGGTGTGGAGCTCTAACAATGTATGTCTGCTCCGCTAGGCTCCGCCTCCTGCTCCCCCCCACTGAGTCTTTTCATACGCTGTCAAACATTTCTTTATATATAGATACATTTTCATCAATGGAGGAGCCAAGGCACTGTGAATATTTCATGGTCTAAAGTATTGATTTCCAAACTGTGGCCGGGGGCCGGATGCAGCCCTTTGCTTGCTTTTATCCGGCCCTTGGGGCACTATTTCATCCACTAATACTACTGACATGGCATAATTGAATAAGTAAAGGGATGGTTGGCACTTAGGATAAAATCCAAAAAATAGTATTCCTTTATTAAAGGGGTTGTAAACCCTCATGTTTTTTCACCTTAATGCATCCTATGCATTAAGGTGAAAAAAAACACCTGGCAGTGACTGGCCCCCCAGGCCCCCCCATTTTACTTACCTGAGCCCTGGAACTTCATCCAATGGGGACACACTCTTCCTCTGCCCGGGGTTCTCAGCTCTTGATTGAATAGTTTGATAGCAGCGCAGCCATTAGCTCCCGCTGCTGTCAATCAAATCCAATGACGTGGGCGCCGGGGGCAGGGCCGAGTCCGTCATTCGGCAGCTATGGACGCCGAATGATGGACTTGGGAGCGCGCCTGCAAGCGATGTCCTGGGGGTTATCTGATGTGGGGAGCTGCCGCGAGAGCCGCCGAGGGACCCCAGAAGACGGTGTTCGGGGCCACTCTGTGCAAAACGATAAGTATGACATGTTTGTTATTTGTTTTTAAAAATAAACAAAGCTTTGCAATCACTTTAAAAAGACATGTACAGCACTGCAAAAACAGCCATGACCAAGGACTAACGTGTGAACTGCATAGGATGTTTTTATAGCATTGTACATGTATTTCAATAAAGGAATACTATTTTTTGGATGTCATCCTGAGTGCTGACCACCCCTTTCCTTATTCTGGTACGTTGAAGGTGTCGGCAGCCTCGAGGTCTGCACACTGAGCAGAGCTGTTATGTGGGAAGATTGTAGCACCTACAAAACTTTTTTTTCCCCAATAGGGCATAATCCCAACCACTGACACCAATGAAGCGGCACAATTCCTCCCAAAGACACCAACAATGGGGCCCAGTGACGCCAGCGATGGGGCACAATTCCTCCCAATGACACCAACAATGGAGTCTTGTAGAGTAGGAGAATTATCGCTTTATCCCTGGAGTTAATCCTCTTTTTAATGCATGCCAATATTCTGTTTGCTTTGCTTGCAGCAGCTTAGCATTGCATGCCATTGCTGAGCCTATCATCTACTAGATTCCCCCAGAGCTTCTCCCCCCTGTGTATAGATCGCATTCATATTTTTGCCACCCAAATGCATTATTTTACATTTTTCCACATTAAACCTCATTTGCCATGTAGTTGCCCACCCCATTAATTTGTTCAGATCTTCTTGCAAGGTTTCCACATCCTGAGAAAAAGTTATTGCCCTGCTTAGCATAGTATCATCTGCAAAAACAGAGATTGAGCTGTTTATCCAATCTTCCAGGTCGTTTATGAATTAATTAAATAGGATTGGTCCCAGAACAGAACCCTTGGGGACCCCACTTTCCACCCCGGACCATTCCATGCATTGGCCATTAATCACTATCCTCTGTGTGTACATGGGAGTGGGAGGGTTCAAAAAAAGTTTTCTGGGAGGGCGGAGAGTTACGCGTTTTGGTGTCACTTTCATTTTTAATTTAATTACATTTTTTATATTTAGATTTTTTTCACTTAACCTATAGCTGTCACATAGGGGTTAAGTAGCCACCTATGTGACAGCATTTTTAATGATAGGTTCTCTTTAATGAGACATCAGGAGTCTATCAGATTCCTAATATCTTCCCTTCATTCCATGGAAGCTAATGAAGATCACACTGTTGGAAAGTGACAGCAGAAATGGGATCATTAACTGGGGAAAGTGACATCAGAAACTGGAAGTGATATAGGCCTTTTTCACATGGACGTTCCGATTGGGTCCACCTGTCAGTCTTTCAGGCGGACCCGATCGGAGCATCTATTTTTCCCTATTGAGCGATGGATCTCAGCAGACGTCTCAGCAGATGTGTCTGCTGACATCTGCCTGCATCCAATCCCATCCGGTCCGCTAAAAACAGACGAAAGGTAACTGTTCCCTATCCGTCCAGTGGATTGGATCGGATGACAGTCAGATGAAAATGGACAGGTTGTCCATTTCCATCCGACCGCCCCATAGAGAACATCGGGCTGTGACCATGTCCGTTCTGCATCAGCAGAGCAGTTACAGACCTGTCATCCACCTGCTCAGCGGGGATCAGCGAAGCGATCCCCTGCTGAACAGGCGTATCCGCTGCCGGTGTCCACCCTGTGTGAAAGGGGCCAAAACCTTTGTCGCTTCTGAGTTCTTACGAGATAGGGAAGATCAACTAATTAGAGGGAGTACAAGCCACCTCAGTGCTCACAGCCTATAATTGGAAAATGGAGAAGCAGCAGCAGACAAATACGGTCATTACTCTGCCCTCTACTTCCCTCAACATGTACTTGTCAGCACATGTGCATATAGCTGACTTGGAGAACAGACCCTCCCTCGCCTAATCTGAGTTCTATTGTACATGGGTTTACCATAGGCTAATGGCAAGACAATTTAAGGAGCTTACATTCATTTTTTTCATGTTATATTTTCCTAGCAATCAGACTTAAGCTGACCATGTTTATAAATGTATCTGTAAAAAAGACTTTCCATTCTCCATGTCATGACAAGGAACGTAAAGCTATGAATGTAACCCAATCATGATGGGTTTAGAAGCACTAGCTGGGCAGTCAAGTGTCTCTGGATATAGTATTGACAGTTATGGCTTTGGTGCTCATGATCTTTTCTTGAGTAATCACACCAAAGCTGATGGGCAGCCATATATCTCAGTTATCTGGGGGACACTCTGAGCTTTCACAGAATGAATCTGAGAATGCAGAAAGTCGAACAGATAATGCGTTTTACTTATACTGTTCAAAGTTAAATATTTATTTTCTATTTAAATGACTTTCTTGTATGGTCTTTTAAATGAAACTTTCAATACCAGTCTATGATACTTTCCGGTTTAAGTGAAATTCTTCCTAGCCTTGGATAACACTGATGAATTGATACAGCAGAGAGCTCATGGTCTTTCCGATCATTTCTTATTTCAGTGAGTTTTATGGTTATTCCTGTTCTGTGTACTGAAGTGTAGAGCTAGTAATAACTTATCCAGACACACAGTCATAATACTTTTTTGTTATTGAACATCTATAAAGTCTTGCTCTGCAGCTAATGGGAAACTGGACAAATGAATAAATTCTAATTGGTCACTGGTGAAATTGTGGGGGTGTTTGTAAAGAACACAAGGAGCAAAATGTTTGTTCTTGTCTATTTTTTTTAATAAGCTTCAGGAAAAACAAGGGATCTGATATGATGCATTCAGTTTTCCGACATAGAAAATAATTGAATTAAGGACCAATAAATACTTAAAATAAGCTGTCATGTGGAAATTACTTACCAACAACACCTTTTTTCACTTACTGTGAAAGCGTATGTAAGCTCTAACAACGAACTTATCATATTTACTTCTGCTTGAGAGGTTTAAAGTTATATTAAAACTTTGTGTTATACTTACCTGCTCTGTGCAGTGGTTTTGCACAGAGTATCACCAATATTTTTCTTTTCGGGTCTATGCGTCTATAAGACGCATAGAGGTGTGCCTTGACCCTGCCCCCTCCTGATTGGCTCACTGGCTGTAATTGACAGCAGTGGGAGCCAATGAACTCCCACTCCTGTCTTAGCCAAAGAGGAGGGAGAGTCCCCATACAGCCGAGGTTATCGCTGCACAAAGAAGATTTTTTACCTTCAAGTATAGAATTCATGAAGGTAAAAAAAACCTTCAGCCTTTAGAACTGCTTTCATTTACCATTGGAAGCATTTTGTTACATATGTTTGAAAAGTGCAAAACATACCTCCTGATCCTACTAAAATTAGAGTCAGCTTTAAATTCCTGTGCCTATCTTTGTGACCTACAAGTTATCTCCTGGATAGTTATGGAGTTGAAGAAAGGGGGGGTGTTCTGTAGGCCTGAAAAAATACTGCAGAATGAAAACTAATGAAGTTACCACATGTAAGGACTGGTATTCTGTAATGCATTAAACTAATGCCCCGTACAAGCGATCGGACTTTCCGACAACAAAGCCGTGGATTTTTGTTCGAAGGATGTTGGCTCCAACTTGTCTTGCATACACACGGTCACACAAATGTTGGCCAACAATTATGAACATAGTGACGTACAAGACATACGTAATATCTCCATTATGAACGCTAGTTATATCTCTGGCTTGTACTTGATTCCGAGCATGTGTGGACTTTTGTCCGATGGACTTGTGTACACACGATCGGAAAGTCTGACAACAAACATTTGTTGGCGGAAAATTTGAGAACCTGCTAGCCAACATTTGTTGGCTGAAAGTCCGACAACAAATGTTCGATGGAGCATACACACGGTCGGACTTTCCGCCAACAGGCTCACATCCAACACTTGTTGGCGGAAAATCCGATTGTGTGTATGGGGCATTAGATTCTTGGGTTTAGGAACTTTAATGATTTTTGGTCAGGTCAGATTTAGCAGCATCAGCATGCATTAGTTGATTAGGTAAGTAATAAGTAATAAGTCATTACCAAATGTTAATTGTTTTAATTTTATTTTTAAATTTTTTTAAAGAATCAATTTTTTTAGTTAATGTATTATTTTTTTAATGTTGCAGTGCCACTGCAGCCTGAAGATGGCAGGTTAAAGGCTTATATACCGTATATATAAAAAACAGTGCTGCGTCACTCCTTTCCAATATAGCCTTTACATCTACACCAGTTATTTAAGTAGACGTATGGCCGAATCTTTTTTGGCTATATTTCTTCTGGAGATCACAGGAGTGCAGTTTGTTCTGACAGTGGGCTAAAGCCCACTGTTGGCTGACGTCACTTATGCCTGGACCAGCAACTGGCTCAGGCTCTCAGCTGTGTCACTGGGAGACTGAGCCAGCCACTCCTTCCCTAGCCCAGCACCCCAGTGAGCACTGGAGGGGCAAAGAAGAGAGTCGGTGATTGACAGTTACGGGTCTCTGCTCAGAGCGGAGGGGAGAACTGAGCGATCAGTGGTGTTTGTTCGCTCAGTTCTTAGTGCAGAGGCAGCGGGGGACAGATGCAGTATCGATCCACCTAGGTAAGGTATAAGGTTTTTTTTATCATCCCAAACTTCTCTTTTAATAACACCATACAATATTTAAGTATGATAATAAAAAGCATATAGCATAAAAAACAAGAAAGAAACCAAAAAAATAAAAAATGTCTGTGTATTCTTAATAATCACTCCACTCTATACTGTGCATTTAACAGTCTCTTTGAGGCGTCTTTGTTAGTCCACACCATACTGTGCAGAACACTGTTCTTTTATTCTCTCTCCACCACCACGTGTGCTCAAACACCAGATATGCTCTCACCTTCACTTTTTCACTTTTTGACCTATATGTTCCAACAGGTCAAAATACGCTTGTTTTCACTTAAGGATTTGTTCAGCCTCCAAATCCAGAGGGTGCCTGCAAAAACATTTCCTAAATCCAATTTCACACATACAGTGCCTTGAAAATGGAATCATACCCCCTGAAATTTTCCACATTTTGTTATGTTACAACCAAAAAGGTAAATATATTTTATTGGGATTTTATGTAATAGACCAACACAAAGTGGCTCATAATTGTGAAGTGGAAGGAAAATGATAAATGGTTTTCAAAATTTTTTACAAATAAATATGTGAAAAGTGTGGCGTGCATTTGTATTCAGCCCCCCTGAGTCAATACTTTGTAGAAACACCTTTTGCTGCCATTACAGCTGCAAGACTTTTGGGTATGTCTCTACCAGCTTTGAACATCTAGAGAGTGAACTTTTTGCCCATTCTTCTTTGCAAAATAGCTCAAGCTCTGTCAGATTGGATGGAGAGCGACTGTAAACAGCAATTTTTAAGTCTTGCCACAGATTCGCAATTGGATTTAGGTCTGGACTTTGACTGGGCCATTCTAACACATGCATATTCTTTGATCTAAACCATTTCATTGTAGCTCTGGCTGTATGTTTAGGGTCGCTGTCCTGCTGGAAGTGAACCTCAGTCCAGTCGCAAGTCTTTTGCAGACTCTAATGCCTCCTACATGTAGTCGGATTTTCCGAAGGGAAATGTTCGATGTGAGCTTGTTGTCGGAAATTCCGACCATGTGTATGCTCCATCAGACATTTGCTGTTGGAATTTCCGACAACAAATGTGTGGAGCAGGTTCTCAAATTTTCCAACAAAAAACTTTGTTGTCGGAAATTCCGAGCGTCTGTACACAAGTCTGAGGTACAAAATTCCATACATGCTCAGAATCAAGTACGAGATGGAAGCACTCGGTCTTGTAAAACTAGCGCTCGTAATGGAGGTAGCACATTTGTCACGCGGCAAATTTTTAAATCTTTCAATGCATCGAATTCTCTTATTCTTTATAATGCTGAAATAATGAAGTTGCTTTGCTGCTGATATTCACACACAGGTCTGACAAACTGATTTCTTTATTTTTTCTCGTGATCTCCTGAATAATCTTGTCTACTTTTTTTGCCAGATCTCCAGAATAATGTTTATTATTTTTTTTATAGTGATTTACTTTTTTTTTTTTTTTTTTACCAAGATTTCCTGAATTTTTTTGTTTTTTTTGATAGTGATCTCCATAATATTTTTTGTCGTTTTGTGTGTCAAGTTACCACAACACCATTATTATCTTGTTTTTTTAACCTCAAAGAGGTTGGTTGGTGTTGGTGTCCCTTGTTAATTTGACATTGTATTTTTGAAATGTACCTGCCTACTCACAAACAAACTGTCCTTTTTGAACTAAAACACATAGCCAAGTATTTGTAAAAAAAAAAAAATAGTAACTTATTAGGGGTCATAACAAACTAAAGAGTAAGGCAATGCTGGATAAACTGTTGAAATTGGCAAAGCCTTTGTACCCCAGGGTAGACATCAATTATTTGACAGGCAAAATTGGTAGCCTGAAGAGTCCATTTAATAGGGAGCACAATCCAGTCCAGGACTCAGAGAGATCGGGAGCAGCAGCAGATGACATATATGTCCCCAGGCTGTGGTCTTACAACAGTCTGCGTTTTTTGCCAGGCCAGACCAAACCCAAGCCATCACTCTCTTGACATCCTTCCACGCTTCCTTCCAGGCTGTGGCTGTGGTGTTGGAGTTGTTGCAGGAGGTGGAGGAGGAGTATGGTCCAACACACATACATAACTTTTTTTGTTGAGTTGGCCCCTCACTCTTTATTTAGGGCCTGAAACATGACCTCTTCACAGATGAGGCATTGGCCCTCTTCCATTTCTTTCATCTTACTAGCTGTCATACAGCCAAAGGCCTGCTTGACATTAGGGGTGTTTGTGAGTACCGCAGTAGCCTGCCGAATCAAACATAAATGTCATCTGCTGCTGCTCCTGATCTCATGGAATCCTGGACCTTTTTGCGCTCCCTATTACATGTGCTCCTCAGGCCACCAATTTTGCACCTCAAATAGTTGATGTCTGCCGTGGGAATCACTTGGAGCCACAAACGTCCCAATCCAGGAGGACATTTAAGGCCTAAAATATGTCCTTTGTAGCGATGGTGGAGATGGTAGACATCTTGAAGTGGGCCGACTATGATGGGAAGTATGGACCGTACAACAACTCAAATGTGAGAAAGGCCAAGATCATGGCTAATGTTGTGAAAAGTCTGCAGAAGAATTTTGGGGTACGACGATCCAAGGAGCAATTGAGGAAACGATTCTCAGACCTCAAATTGAGGGAGCAGGATGAGTACAGAAGGGTCAAGAGAGTGCTGCAAAAAAGTAAGTATTTGTCGTGTGTTCCAATTATTATTACTTGCACGCTGCTCCATGTGCTTTTCTTTACTGTTGTACATTTTAAAATGGCGTGGGGACCGTAATCGTCCCTAGCAGTAAACATCGTTCGTTTGATCGTCCATAGTAAACATTGTTTGTTCGACCACTAATACGATTTTTTTGGCAGATGCAGGTTAACTACATTTGTTCAGGCCTATTTGTATGAAAATAAGTTTAGTACATTGTTGTCTAGATGTGTTTGTAACTATAACGAAATAAAACTTGATTCAGTGTAAGGAGAGGACACTCAGCAGCTGTTTACACATCTGGATGCAGGAGCACTAGTGTGGGACACCAGAACAACCTTTTTAGGGTGCCTCACGCAGGTGCTCCAGTGGATACTAGGGGTCTCTCCATCTGTGAAAATTTAATAACAAAAAGGAAAGTATTCCAGATTTAGAAAGGGAAAAAAAACATGTTTTCAGCTCGGAACTCTGCCAAATCAGACAATTGTACGACACTTCCAAGCAATGTTTCATATTCCTATTTCTTGCCTCAATTATCTGTATGCTAAGTATACCTTATTTTCTATTCACATAGGGGAGAAAAGACTCGGGACATCTGAGAACACCACACCTCCTAAAGAAGGGGAAATCCCCACACACCCTGAAGAAGATGTGGAGGGAGAGGTTCAGGAATTGGGCAAAATAGTGACCACAACAGGTCAGTGTCTGAGACTACAACTTAAGGTAATAGATGTATGCCTGCATATTTATAATACATGGTGTTTTTTTTATTTTTAGATGATGTGGATGTTGTGGAAGAAGAAACTCATTTCACTAGTGCAAGTGCACAGATCCTCATCGGTGAGATCATGGTGTGCAATCAGGAATTAGAAAAGATAAAGGAAAACATCAATGATGTTGAAAAAAGACTCCACAACATCATTGATGTTTTAGGCAGAATATAAAACACCCATTTTTTTTTACATTTTGTCGTTATATTTTTTTTTAATTTAAAAAAAGTTTTAAAGTAATTTGAAAGCCAAATTTTGAAGATGCACACAGTGTGTCAACATGTGCTATCTGCCATCATGGGATATCAATGTATGCGTTTTGTGGGTGCAACCCCTTCCTCGCAACTAAAGTAGATGAGAGGATGGGGTTGCACCCCAGAAACAGATCCATTGATCCCCCATGATGGGAGCTAGCGCATGTTGACATTAGGCATGAGATCAGGAGGGAAATCCACATTTTCACTCCCAATTTGTGTGCATCTTCAAAATTTGCCTTTTACAGGGGGGACATCACCCCATCTGATGAAGGCAAGATCAACACAGTTGTGACATACTAATGTCACATATCGCCTTCAATTTATCCATGTTGAACTTTGTAAGTTCCTGAGTTGTGTATGTTATGGTTTTAAGCATGCCTGTTTAACCAAAAAAAGGATATTTCTACTGTCAAACATAAAAATGTTATACACCAAACTTGGTTTGTTAAAAAACCCTTTTCTAACGCACATGTGCATGTGCTTTGAGTAAAATGTTTTATACTCAACAATGTGTGGCTTCTTCTTTCAATGCTCAATACCAGTTTTTGGAGTAAGTTGGTGTAGTTTACAGTGACAATGGGGGTATTTACTAAAGGCAAATCCACTTTGAACCACAAGTGCACTTTCAGTGCACTTGCAGTGCACTTGTAGTGCAAAGTGGATTTGCCTTTAGTAAATAACCCCCACAGTGCTCTAAAATTTGCCCCAATCACGCCACTTTAGGGACGCAAAGCAATTAATTAATGGAGCTGAAAAGGATGATTATTTTTATCATTAATGCATTACATACATTAACAACAAAAACAAGGTGTGTGTGTAGCAGACCCACAACATAATAGTTAGCTGAAGAAGAGATTGTCACCTCATGTATCAAATAAATTAAGTTTGCACTATTGAAGATGTAACAAGCCCCTTTGCTCGCTCGGTTCCACTCTCCCGACACTCCTCTGCAGCTATTGAATCAGACTGCAGATCGCAACATCTGATTGCTCGGTCATCCAATGCTCCGGGATTAGAACTACAGCTCTGTGCCGTTCTAGTCCAATTGTGATAGCTCAGTACAAACACCAGGCAGGCTGTATGTAAGTTCAAACAGGAATATCCTTTATTGCAAAATACAGGCTTTTATACACTCAAAGTGGAAGTGCAGACCTCCTGCTCATATTACTCTAACAATACAGCTGTAACCTAATTAACCTAATTAATGTGAGCTAATTAACTAATCCGTTTAGACAGCCTAGATGACTCAGACATGACCGTTAGGCCAGACTGGCCATCTTGTAGTTCAGAAAATCCAATCAACATTATCACAATCAACATAGACTCTACTTCACACAATAGCAGAGTTAATTAACACAAATAACAATGGGGATCTAATGACTCTTAGATCCCATAGTAGACTTATTTACAATACACATTTTAGCAGACAATAGACAGACAGGTGTTGGAATTTACATCAGCATCTCCTAACAGTATCTGTCCCAGCATTATGAATCAGCCACTATTCCAGTATGGCAAATCCAGGGTCCCCAGAGCCTGTGTGTCCTGGGGGACCAGGACCCTAATCCACAGTAATACCACCTCAAGGGTCCCCAGGCATACAGCTCACAAAGAGCACCGTTCCCCCAAATGCAAGGGCCCCCGATCGATCGGCAAGAGGCTAGCATACAGTCCCCTCCAAAAGTCTCTTTCCCGGCTAGGTCTGTCACATTTCTCCCCTTTCGGCAGGAGACTAACACAGGAGGAGACCCCAGACGGGTTGACTCCGAAGTTAGTCAGTAGTTCCAGTCCTCTAATGCCTGTACCCACACAGTACCCCAAACAAATTGTTCCAAACAAAGCATTACTCACCCAGCCAACCTCTGCCTCTCTCAGAGAACATATCTGCCGCTGGGGAGAGGCCTGGACTGGCCCTTCTCCCTGGAGTCCTTTCTGCCGCTGGAGAGAAGACAGGGTGTCTGGGCTCACTCTGTCATGCTGTTGGGGATCTGGGCCGACTGCCCAGCATCCCTGGAGTATACAGGTGGAGACTGAAGTCCCATCCACCTTCACAGGACATCCATCCTCTGTTAGTTGAGGGCAGAGTCCAGCAGTACTCGGCCCTGTTGCCAGCCCTTCTGCTGGAAACCCCACACCATCTGCTCCGGCTAACTGTTGGGGAGGGACGACTAACACCTCCTCTCCCTTCTCCCCCTGTATCCTGATCTGCTGCTGGGAAGTGACCACCTCCTTCTCACCCTGAGCCTCCGGAACCGCCGCAGGTGTAGGGCAGAGATCTTGGACCCTCTGTCCGGTTGCCAGCGCTTCAGCTGGGGAAGTTCCTTGTGACTTCACAGATACTTCTGTTGGTGCTGGGCAGGGCATAGTGAAGTTTGGCCCTAATAACAGCTCCTCTTCTGCTGGAGGCTCACCAGGTTGTTCTTCCTCAGCAGAAAAGTCTATCAAATCCCCTGTCTCTGCAACTGGTGTCTGGGGATAAAGGTTCACCATCTCCTCTCTGTGGAACCCAGAAGATGCTATCAGTGCTGGGCATAGCACAGTAAAGTTTGGCCCTAATAACAGCTCTTCTTCTGCTGGAAGCTCACCAGATTGTTCTTCCTCAGCAGAAAAGTCTATCAAATCCCCTGTCTCTGCAACTGGTGTCTGGGGATAAAGGTTCATCATCTCCTCTCCGTGGAACCCAGAAGATGCTATCAGTGCTGGGCAGAGGTTAGCAGAGCTCTGCCCTGTTGTCAGCACTTCAGGTTTGGGGACGGCAATCTTCAGATTTTCCACTGCCGATTCTCTGGCATTCTGCTGGACAGGCATATTCCTCCATCCAAGATCATCCAATGAAGAAACAGGTTCATCAAGGTCAGTCAGCACTTGCTGCATCCGCCATAAGACCTCCCCCTCCATAGCTGCGGGTGCAGGTTGGCAAAGCACACCATTACTCTGCCACATTGTCAACTCTTCAGCCAGGATTTCAGAGTTGTCAACTGGTATTTCATGATAGTCCCAGGCAAAGGGAGCACCACCCTGCTGCTGAGCAGAGTCTAACAGCTGTTTGTAGGCTATCTCCAACTCCCATTCCTGAACGGCCAGAAACTCCAAATCTTCCAGTGCCCAGAGCACTTCTGAGACATTCAGTCTCCACTCTCTGTGCTCCATTATTTCCTCCAAACGCCACTCCCGATCACTTCCAAAGTCAGGGTCCCTGGACAGCCTCCAGTATAACAATCCAAGGCCATCATAGTCAAAGCCTTCCGTGGGGCTGTCATCCGCTGTCCATGGGCACACTTGGGCTACATACCACTGGAGGGCTCTGTAGCTCTCGTCCAACCGCATTTCTGCCCGGATCAGCCTGCTTAACTCGGCTGTCCACTCCTGGTTCGGCTGTTCCCCCAAAAACAGCATTCGCACTTCATACTGCGACCAGTACCTCACATGGATGGAGGGGAGAACTTTTCCCTGGTGTCGCTGCTCACGGGCTAGTGCTTCCTTCCAGAGTTCACAGCAGATAGAATCAAACCATCCTAGCAGGACCTGCTCTGATACTGGTCCTTTGTGCTGTATCTCCTCTCGCAACCTCCTTCTGAATTCCTCATCCATGGTGGCTGGTATTTCTCCTCTCCTGCTATCCTGCTACCTTGGATCCAGGTGATGGTTTGGATGTGTTCACGGCAAGGAAGCACGATCCCACCATTCCCTCCACGGCTCTCAAGTAAGTCTTTCAGCGTGACTCTCCTGCAGGCTGGTTTGGAGTGTCCCAGTAACTGGAGAGCAAATCCCACCGCTGCCACCAATGTAACGAGCCCCTTTGCTCGCTCGGTTCCACTCTCCCGACACTCCTCTGCAGCTATTGAATCAGACTGCAGATCACAACGTCTGATTGCTCGGTCATCCAATGCTCCGGGATTAGAACTACAGCTCTGTGCCGTTCTAGTCCAATTGTGATAGCTCAGAACAAACACCAGGCAGGCTGTATGTAAGTTCAAACAGGAATATCCTTTATTGCAAAATACAGGCTTTTATACACTCAAAGTGGAGGTGCAGACCTCCTGCTCATATTACTCTAACAATACAGCTGTAACCTAATTAACCTAATTAACGTGAGCTAATTAACTAATCCCTTTAGACAGCCTAGATGACTCAGACATGACCGTTAGGCCAGACTGGCCGTCTTGTAGTTCAGAAAATCCCATTAACATTATCACAATCAACATAGATTCTTCTTCACACAATAGCAGAGTTAATTAACACAAATAACAATGGGGATCTAATGACTCTTAGATCCCATAGTAGACTTATTTACAATACACATTTTAGCAGACAATAGACAGACAGGTGTTGGAATTTACATCAGCATCTCCTAACAGTATCTGTCCCAGCATTATGAATCAGCCACTATTCCAATATGGCAAATCCAGGGTCCCCAGAGTCTGTGTGTCCTGGGGGACCAGGACCCGAATCCACAGTAATACCACCTTAAGGGTCCCCAGGCATACAGCTCACAAGAGCACCGTTCCCCCAAATGCAAGGGCCCCCGATCGATCGGCAAGAGGCTAGCATACAGTCCCCTCCAAAAGTCTCTTTCCCGGCTAGGTCTGTCACAGAAGAAAATGGCTACAAAAAAGGCCATTGGAGAACCTAGGAGACAGATAAAAGAAACACAAGCAGTAAATCAAATGAAATATGAGTTCAGTTTATACCAAAAAAAATTATTTTAAAAATGTTTCACACATTGGCTGGCATATCAATGGCCCCCCTACCCGCAAAGTACTCAACATACTTCTGTCTAAGTTCGTGGGTGCTTTGGGGGGGCAAGCCAGGACGACCAGGTTCAAGTGTCGTCAGATTTGTATTTTGAAATCCAGCCTCAGCCCCAACTGAGACCACATAGTTCATTGCATTTTTTCTGAGGTAATTGTGAAGAATGCAGCAGACAAGTACAATATGGTTCAGTTTATATTCCGCCATGTGTATTGCTCTCAGAAATAGGCGGAACCAGCTGGCCATTATTCCGAAAGCATTCTCCGCGACTCTTCTGGCTCTGGCCAGCCGGTAGTTAAAAACCCTCTGGTTTTACAATTACCTATCAAAATAATAGGAGAACACAACTTTAAACTGTACCATTTGAAAATATTCAGGCAGGCCCTTGCACTACATGCTTTGGTGAATTCATCCATAAATCTGAACACAAAAGAGGTAGGTATAGTGTGTATGGGTTTGGCAAAGTCAGCAGATAGAGGATTGGCATCGGATGACTTAGCGGTTGGCGGGGAGGGAGGCTTCCAAATGAGTTTTGGCCCCAAAAAAAGCCTCTTGCACTCTGCCTGAATTTAAGGACAAAAATAACATCTGAACACATTTTAGGGTGTGTTTAGGGTAAAGCACTACAATGGAGCTGACAAAATACATTGTTAAGTGACTAGGCTAGGTGTGTATGGGCCCAGGATAACATGATGGGGAGGTTAGTGAAGGCAAATATGCATGAAGGACAAAAAAGAACTTTAAAAGCTTCCAGCATGAATGAGGACAAAGAGGACATTCACAGCATATTACAATCATGGTAATTAGGGAATAATGAAATAGATACAATACATTAGCAAACATTTAATACATAGAATGTGATGCTAATGGATAAAACTTACCTTAATATAGTCCTTCTGTAGGACCTGAATTATGGCAGAACAGGTCTCTGGAATAATGATTCCCAGAGCTTGGGGGGAGATGCCTGTCTAGAACTTGATGTCCTGCAGACTTCTCCCCATCACCAAGTACCGCAAGGTGGCGACTAGCCTTTGTTCTGGAGTGATAGCTTGCCGCATGCAGGTGTCCTGCTTGGTAATATAAAGGGACAGCAAAGCCAACAAACATTGAAAAACGTGGTCCATAATCTGGAGATAATTCCTGAAATCATCAAGTTTATTCTCCCGGATCTCCCGCAACAAAGGCATGTGACAGAATTGGTTACGCTGGAGCAACCAATTCTTCATCCATAAACTCCTCCTAGCCCTGTTCATGGACTGGACTTGGGTCAAAGAAAGAACTCCAACACCAGGCCCCTGCAGAGCACGAACTCTACGATGAGTACGTATCCGCAACATGGCTAGAAAACGGTCGGCTGCTCAAAATGAACTAACAGAATGCACTGAAAATCAGAAAGGCCTGAGAAGAACGATCTGAAAATCAGAAACTAGCGGACAAGAACGCAGTGAAAAGCAGATACGAACTGACAACACGCACTGAAGAACAGATGCGAACCCACAAGCACAAACTGAAGAGCAGTAATAAACTAAAAAGCACGAGGCTGAAAAGCACGAATCGTCTCTCACCAAACTTCTACTAACACAAGATTAGCAGAAGGAGCACAAAGGGTGGCACACTTGGTATTGGACTTCCTTTTTATAGTGCCGTCATACGTGTTGTACGTCAGCGCGTTCTTGGCGATCGGAATTTCCAAAAACATTTGTGTGACCGTGTGTATGCAAGTCCAGTTTGAGCCAACATCCGTAGGAAAAAAATCCACAGTTTTGTTGTCGGAATGTCCGATCATATGTACAGGGTATAACAGGCTTTCTTCTAAGATTGCCCTGTATTTGGCTCCATCCATCTTCTCATCATCTCTGACCAGCTTCCCTGTCTCTGCAGAAGAAAAGCATCCCCACAACATGATGCTGCCACCACCATGTTTCACGGTGGGAATGGTCGGTTCAGGGTGATGTGCAGTGTTTTCCGCCACACATAGCGTTTTGCTTTTAGGCCAAAAAGTTAAATTTTGGTCTCATCTGACCAGAGCACCTTCTTCCACATGTTTGCTGTGTCCCTCACATGGCTTCTCTTCCATAAAGGCCAGATTTGTGAAGTGCACAACTAATAGTTGTCCTGTGGACAGATTCTTCCACCTGAGCTATAAATCTCTGCAGCTCCTCCGGAGATACCATGGGCCCCTTGGCTGCTTCTCTGATTAATGCTCTCCTTGCCCAGCCTGTTAGTTTAGGTGGACAGCCATGTCTAGGTAGGTTTGCAGTTGTGCCATACTCTATCCATTTTTGGATGATGGATGGAACAGTGCTCTGTGAGATGTTCAAAGCTTGGGATATTTTTTTATAACCTAACCCTGCTTGAAACTTCTCTACAGCTTTATCCCTGACCTGTCTGGTGTGTTCCTTGGCCTTCATGATGCTCTTTGTTCACTAAGGTTCTCGAACAAACCTCTGAGGGCTTCACAAATTAGCTGTATTTTTACTGAGATTAAATTACACACAGGTGGACTCTATTTACTAATTAGGTGACTTCTGAAGACAATTAGTTCCACTAGATTTTAGTTAGGGGTATCAGAATAAAGGGGCCTGAATACAAATGTACGCCACACTTTTCCTTGTCAAAAGAAGTTTATTGAGTATACAATGTTATAAAGATACATAAAGATACATAAAGTAAGTTTACAAGGATCTATAAAGTAAGCTCATTGTTTTACAGTAGGGTTTATATAGGTAAATATCATGAAATTTCAAATATTAAACATTGGGTTCACGTAAACCTAAATTAAAGATATATATCATTTCCTTAGTTACTTTTGTAGGTATTTAAATGATTTATACCTACTATACATATTGTTTACAAGTAGAGTGTATATAGGTCAAATAAATTCTGATAATGAGCTTTAATCGTAAGGTGGAGAAAAGGAAAGAGAAAGAAGAAAAAGGGTTGAAAGGTAGAGGTATGGTCCACAAGGTTGTCCCGCTCGTCAGTTTATTATTCTTTTTAGTTTTCTTTGAAGCCTTAGAATGGGTGTCTCTGTAAGTCATTTAATCTGTTACCATGGCAACAGGACAGAGTCATTGAAATTTGACAGGAACTGTTGTTTTATCCAAGGATGCCAAAGTTTTTCAAATTTTGGAATTTGATTTTGATCGATGGCTACCATCTTAGCATGGGACATTGTATTATTCATTCTGTGAATTGTTTCTGCTAGTACCAATGTAGGAGATTTCCATGCCTTGGCCACTGTTTGTTTTGCAGCCGTTATTAGTTGGATCATAAGTTTGAATTGAGAGAGTGTTAACCATTCCGGTTTTAGATTAAGTAAAGTTAAATATGGATCTGGTTGTATTATTTTTTTAAATATTTTAGATGCAATCACGAAGACTTCCTTCCAGAAGGTTTGGATTACTGGGCACGTCCACCATATGTGTAAATATGTGCCTATTTCTGGGCATATGATATTAATAGAGGGTCATTTTCTGAAGCCTCTATAAATACCCATAATGGGATTTCCTGTTTTGCATGGTATTTGGACAGACTGGCCAAATGTGCTGCTCTGTAGTAGTTAGTAAAATTAGGGTATCCCAGGCCTCCTTTATTTTTGGGAAGATGTAGTGTGTGTATAGGTATACGTGGTTTAGAAGAGCCCCATATAAACGAAGTTGCTCTTTTTTGTACTATTCTCAAAAAATAGGAAGGAATTGGAATAGGGAGGACTCTGAATAGATAAAGCAATTTGGGTAGAATAGTCATTTTGATTGCATTAATCTTCCCTATCCAGGATAAAGGAAGTTGCGACCATTGTTTTATTAGATTTGTGATCTGTCTTAATACAGGAGGATAATTGGTTGAGAATAAGTCAGAATGAGATGCTGTTAAATGAATTCCAAGATATGGGATTGATTTTTCTGCCCATGTGAATGGGAGTGCAGCCCTAGCCGGGATCAATTCCATGTTTGTGAGTGAAATATTAAGCACTAGGCATTTCTTAGGATTAATCATAAGGCCGGATAGGGCTGCAAATCCATCAAGAGCTGGTATTAAGTTAGGACCAGAGACCTGTGGTGATGATAGAAAAAGTAATATATCGTCTGCAAATATACATAATTTGTGTGTAATACCTCCTACTTCAATGCCAGTTATAGTTTGGTTTGTTCTGATGTATTGGGCCATGGGTTCGAGTATAAGGGCAAATAATAAGGGAGATAATGGGCAACCCTGTCGGGTACCTCTTTCGATATTAAAGGCTTCAGATTTGTATCCAGCATATTTTATATAGGCTTTGGGTTTATTATATAATGCTTTGATCCATGTTAAAAAGTGGGGTCCAAAACCCCATTTTTGTAATGAATATTGCATATATTGCCAGGATACTGTGTCAAATGCCCTCTTAATATCGAGAGATAGAAAACATAAAGGGATTTTCCGTTTTTTAGCAATATGTGCCAATAACACTGCCCTGCGTATATTATCGCCTGCCTGTCTATTTGGCATGAAGCCTACTTGATCTCTATGTATTAATTTTCCTATAATGCTATTGAGGCGTTTTGCTATTATTTTTGCTAATAATTTAATATCGAGGTTTAACAGAGAGATAGGCCTATAATTCACACAGGAAGTATCATCAGAAAGGGGTTTTGGGATCATACAAACAATTGCCATTAGTGTTTCTTGCCGAAAAGAATGTCCATCTAGAAGTTTGTTAAAAGTTTCAGTGAGAATGGGAGAGAGTATTTCTGAGAATGTTTTATAGTATAAAGCCGAGTAGCCGTCTGGGCCTGGTCTTTTGTTAAGTTTTAGGTCTTTTATGGCGTTAGCAACTTCATCTATAGTTATAGGCTCATCCAAACTGCTTTTTTGATTCTGAGATAACTCAGGTAAGGTTATTTTTGAGAAGAAGGATTCAGCTTCTGTAGGATTAAATTCATTGTTTGTCTTGTATAAAGTTGCGAGATGTGAGTGAAATTTATGGACTATTTTAACTGGATTACAAGTGTAAACATTTTTTGATAATTTCAAACGTATTGGTTTGAAAGATTTGTTAGTTGAATTTAATGCCTGAGCCAAATATGTACCTGGTTTGTTTGTATTCATGTATAAATTGTGTTTGGAGCGTTTGAGGGATTTATCAACTGACTCAGTGAGAAATAGATCGTATTCCAATCTAGATTTTTCCAGATGAGATTTTGTACTCTGAGATGGATTATCTTGAAATGATATGTAGGCTGCATTAAAATTGAGTTCTAGTTTTTTTGCTAGATTTTTGCGTTCCCGTTTAAATAGTGCCATTTGTCTTTGTATTGTACCACGCAAGACAGGCTTATGAGCTTCCCACAGTGTTATTGGGGAGATGTCTGTTGTATTATTAATTGATATGTATTCCTTTAAAGCTTGTTCAATGGCCATCTGATGTAGTGGGTGTTTGAGCATTATGTCCGGTAAGTACCACGTTGGGTCATGCGCTTTTGGTATGGCTGAGGCTATAGTAGTGTATACTGCATTATGGTCAGACCACGGAATCGGAATTATATCTGATGCAATAATTTCTGGTATCATTCCTATTGTTAGAAAAATATGATCTATTCTGGTGAAGGTTTGATGAGGGTGCGAGAAATAAGTGAATTTCTTTTTCATTGGGTTACTTTCTCTCCATGAATCTACCAGATTGTATTTGGAAAGAAGTTGAGAAAAAGGTAATCTAGAGGTTATTTTGGATGGTGTAAAAGGTGATTTATCTAGAAATGGGAGGAGGACCTGGTTCGAATCCCCACACATTATCACTGTTCCTATTTTGTGTGTATTAATCACTTGTAATATATGTGAGAGGAATGGTTTAGGTTGTTTGTTAGGAGCGTAGTAGGAAATCACTGTGATTGCTGTATCCATTATATAACCCATGAGTATCAGGTATCTACCTTCTGGGTCTTTAATTTCTGATGATAAGGTGAATGGTGTGGATCGGTGAAATGCAATTAGAGTTCCCCTTTGCTTGGTACAGGCAGAAGCCGTGTAAATTTGTTGATAAAAAGGAGAAATATATTTTGGAGTAGAATCTTTGGTGAAGTGTGTTTCTTGGAGGCATACTATGTGAGCCTTCTTGTTATGGAAAGTACGGAAGGCTTTGGTCCTTTTTTGAGGGACATTTATTCCCTGAACATTCAGGGAAAGTATATTCAGTGGTGCCATGGCAATAGATCAAATAGTTTTGACTTACTTTTTTGTTATGCAGAGCTGACTGCGCAGATCAACCTGTGTGGACTGAAGAGATGAATAGATAGAAAAGAAACCAGTGAATTCTGGAGTAAAGAGTAAACAAAAAACATATGAGATTAGATGATACATTGTATAAATTATTTTTTGCAAGTAATCACAATTTACCCGTGAAAGAGAATAAATATCTCTTTCAGGGGAATAAGTGCCTTCGTCACACTCCCACATAATATGGTTGGGAGAATGAGGAGGGCTAATGGGGGTACACGGATCTTCCGCTTACAGGAGAGAAGTGCTATGTCAAAAGACATCAAAATGATGTTTCATTAATTGGAGTGCAGAATATAGTTTTTGTTGAAATTATTTATTCCAGGGTAGTTGTATATGGTTAGTCTTGCCCTAGGCTAAATAATTCAGTTAGAAAGGTACTGTTAATAACTTTGGTATTGATGAAGATAGTTTGAATTATTTTGGGATTTTAACCCGTTTAGAGTAAACAATTACATATTTTATTCATATGTAACTGTTTAGATATGTTAACTCATAAAATTGAGGTTGTATTGCTTCAGATTAGAATAAACAAAAACATAATTCTAGGAACTAGTTAGGTAATAATATATTTGTTTTAAGAAAAGAAAGAAAAAGCTTCTATTACTTCTGGATTATTGAACATATTTGTCCTAAAAAGTAATAAATCTATTATTATTACCTGATAATATATAACTGAACAAGAATTTCCTTATTTCACTTATATATTCTAAGGCTATATGAATCAGAAGTAATAAGAAATATAACTGGAATGTAACATGATCCCACACAGTGTGTGACTATCAGAATGCAGTTACATTCAGTTATAAATATAGGTTTTTTATAGGGAACCATCTCTTAGTATAATAAATGAAGAGATATCAGGAATTAGGATGTCAGTCCATTGAATCTTCTTGGTCCATGGATGATGTGGCATAACGGCCTCTTTTGTGAGAATGATGATTCCCATTTTGTTCTGAAATTTTCTGGGTGCTGCCTGAAGGTGAAGATGATGCCATTCTTCTGCGTGTGGGAGTGTTGCTGCTTGTGGGTTCTGTCAGATTTAATTTTAAAAGGGTTTGTTGTAGTTCATCTGCTGATCTGCTTCTGTAAATTGTACCTTGGTAGTTAAATCTGACTGAAAAGGGGAAGCCCCATTGATACATAATGTTGTGGCGTTGCAGTTCCATTAGTTGGGGTTTCATGGATCGTCTTTTAGTAATAGTAAGTTGGGATAGATCAGCAAAAATTTGATAATTGTGTCCTTGAAAATTAAGTTCCTTTTTTTCTCTTGCAGCAATTAGTATTTGTTCTTTCGTTCTGTAATAATGAAATTTTGTGATTATATCACGTGGGGGTCCATCTTTCTTTTTGGCTGTGAGGGCTCTGTGTACTCTGTCCAGTTCTAAACGTTCAATAGGGATATCTGGCTTTAGTTCTTGTAATAGAGCAGTAATAGTAGATTGCAGGTCTGTCACAGTTTCAGGTATTCCCCTTATGCGCAAGTTTGAACGTCTGGCTCTATTTTCGTAATCTTCGAGCTTAGTTTGAAGTATTAAATTCTCTTTTTTTAATTGTTCCAATTCTGTTATATTTTCTTGGGTTGTAATTTCAATTTCATCCATTTTTATTTCTAAGGCTGCGGTGCGGTTTCCCAGCTCTCTTGTTTCTTTGGTTATTTGGTCTGAGGTTTGTTTTAAAGCCTTATGAAGCATCTTTTTACTGGGGATACTGAGGAGGCTTGTGGAGAAGTTTGTGAGAGGATTTGTTCTGTATCTGACTCAAATGGAGAGTCTTGCTGTGACATTTTCTGTCTGTGAGAGCGCCCTGATGCTGTATATTGTGAGGTGACTGGAGCTGCTTCAGCTGCAGTGAGTGCCTGTGAGCTCTTTGTGAGGTGATTTTCATTTCTGCCACGGTTTCCTCCCAGTACCATATTTCCTGCCCAAACTTTCACAGTTTGTTCCCAGGGGCAAAAAGGTTCAAATGGATACATTTTGAGCCTGCAGGCTCCGCTTTGTCCTTCTCTTCTCTCCTCAGCGGTGTGGAGCTCTAACAATGCATGTCTGCTCTGCTAGGCTCCGCCTCCTGCCCTCGTACGCCACACTTTTCACATATTTATTTGTAGAAGATGTTGAAAGCCATGTATCATTTTTCTTCCACTTCACAATTATGTGCCACTTTGTGTTGGTCTATCACATAAAATCCTAATAAAATACTTTTTTTGGTTGTAACATGACAGAATGTGGAAAATTTCAAGGGGAATACTTTTACAAGGCACTATATATCTACTCACATGTATAAGTGCACTTTAACTTTGTGTACCAAAGATGTCAAGCGCCTTTAAAAAAAAAGTTTTTTTCAGGGTTGCCAGCAATCATTATACAAACACTTTAAAAAAAATCCACTTTCTCATTCAGCTCAATTTGATGATGTCACACAGGCTCTGCCCCAACATGTTTCATCAACAGTCACGTGACTTCCTCAGGGGGAATCCCGTTCTGGAGTTGGAGGCTATTTTATTATCTGTGTACAATGAAGGGGGGTCCCCATTAATACTTGTTTCTAAAACATAAAAGGTAGAGTGGGGAAATCCCTTCTTAAACAATTTCTCATCAGAAGAGATGTCTCCATTGTCCTCTTTATTCCTGTTCTGGTGACTACTAAAGATTTGGGTTTTCACACCACTTCTTGTCCCAGTGACAATGGCTACTGCGACAATTAGAGGGGGTAATTCTCCCCATAGAATAAAATTGTACCTTTAGAAATACTGTAGGTATACTTTAGCAATGCCTGCCCTGTCTACCACTTGACCTCACACTTTGTTCTCTGGTCGCTGTGTATAGCAGAAACCAGTAACAGAGCCCTGTAGTTATTTACATTCTTTAAATACTTTAAAACATTTTAGGAATCATAACTTAATAAGACATTTTCTTCTACCTTTTGCTAGCCTTCAGATGTCAGAAAAAAAAGTGAAGTTCCCTTTCCCCTCTTTTATAGTGAGTACAAGCAGTAGGATAAATGTAATTTGCATTTCAAATTTGTTTGCAGATTTTTATATGTTTATATTCAACACAGCTGGAGGTATCAGTTGGAAACCGGCAAGTAGAGTATTATTTTTTTTATATGTCATTTTTAGTTCCTAGCTGTCATGTATAGTTCTATGGACCGTTAATCCTTTGGATTAGTGTGTGGCAATGTTGCTGCAGAGTGAAACAGTGTCACACTCTATTTCCATTCTGGTGGTTAGTGTCTGAAATCCTACATTGTACAGCTTACCTACATTTTTAAGTTAGTTATTTTGAAGACTTACCTGCAACAGCACTAAAGGAAGCCAGTCTGAGATTAACAGATTTTAGTATTACCAAGTTGGTTAAAGGTGAACTCTGGGCATATATAAAATACACAAATGATTATTGATATATTTGAAGAATATATATTTTTTTTACTTACTGTACCAATATGTTTTTCGTATTTTATTTTATGTGCCCTGATTGTGGTTTCTTGATGTGCATGATCTAAAATGAAAAAGCTTATACAGACTAGAGATTATATGCTGGAACAAAATGAAAAAAATGCTCTTTTCCCTACCCCATGTGACAGCTCTCAGACCTGAAAATGAACTGCTCAAATGCCAAAAGTGAATATAGAACTTCCCCATATATGGAAGTACTGGGTGGTTTAAAGGGAAAGTGAGGGAGAATGTAAGCAACTTTTAAAGGTGGGGGTGTCTTTAAAGCTTATCTGTTACTGTGCTCAAAATAGGAAAAAGATCAAAAAAGTACCATTATCTGTTTTTATGGCATGTAAATCATTTCCTAAAATTAATGTCTATGCTTTGAATATATAAGTCACGTGACTGTTGATGAAACATGTTGGGGCAGAGCCTGTGTGATATAGAACTTCCCCATATATGGAAGTACTGGAAGTGGTTTAAAGGGAAAGTGAGGGAGAATGTAAGCAACTTTTAAAGGTGGGGGTGTCTTTAAAGCTTATCTGTTACTGTGCTCAAAATAGGAAAAAGATCAAAAAAGTACCATTATCTGTTTTTATGGCATGTAAATCATTTCCTAAAATTAATGTCTATGCTTTGAATTCAAAGCTTCAAAGCAAATAATTTATGAGAAACATGTGACTTGGGGGAGGGGTCAGAAATGGATATAACAATATAGCAATAGGCCAATGGTCAAAGTGGATACTGGATATAAATGTGGGTGCAATATTAGGGGAAAAGGGGGGTTAAATTGGTCAGTTGTGAAAGTACATTATTCAAATCCAATGCAGAAAGTCTTGCAGAATTTACTGCATTTATTGGCATATAACACGCACCTTAATTTTAGGAGGGGAGTTTCAGAAAAAAAATTAAATAGAGAACTTTGAAGCAAAATAAGGGTCATAGCCCATCAATGCAGCCTTATTAATGCCCATTAATGCAGCCTCACTATTGCCCATCATTGCACCCTGCTCAGTGTTCATCTGCAGCCTCTCCATTGCGATCAATGCAGCCTGCTTAGTGCCCATCTGCAGCCTCTCCATTACCCATCAATGCAGCCTGATCAGTGCCCATCTGCAGCCTCACCATTGCAGCCTGCTCAGTGTCCATCTGCAGCCACTCCATTGCCCATCAATGCAGCCTGCTTAGTGCCCATCTGTTGCCTCTCCATTAGACATGTGCACTACTGAAAAATTAGTTAATTTTCTTTCATAAATTATTCTTTTCAGTTCTTCGGGTCATTCGTTATGATCGAAATTCGTAAATTTGTAAATTCGAAAATTCGTAAATTCGAAAATCCAAAATCCTTAAATTCGTAAATTTGAAAATTCGAAAATCCAAAATCTGTAAATTTGTAAATGTGAAAATCCGAAATCCGGAAATTTGAAAATTTGTAAATTTGAAAATCTGAAATTTGAAAAATCGTAAATTCATAAATTCGAACATCCAAAATTCGGAAATTTGAAAATTCGGGAAATTTGAAAACTCGGAAATTTGAAAATTCAGAAATTCGAAAATTCAAAATAATAACTAACTAACTAATAATAACTAACTTATAGGTATTAGAATTTCGGTTTAAGTTTGGCAGTTGGTGAATGTAACGAATACAAATTTATCCAAAGTTACGAATTATCCGAAATAAAGAATGTCGTATTTAAACAAATGAAATGGAACAAATAAATAATTAATAATAATAGAACGTTTTTATTATTATTGTTATTTATTATCAATTCATTACGAATTTTCCGATTTTCGAATTTTCTAATTTACGAATTTCCAGAATTTCGAATTTCCTAAATTTGTAAATTCAAAAAATCGAAAAGCAGAAATTTGAAAATTTGAAAATTTGAAAATTATAAAATTCGGATATTCAGGTTTTCGTTTAATTGGATATTAACGAATTTATGAAT
Source organism: Aquarana catesbeiana (assembly GCF_042186555.1). Taxonomy (NCBI): domain Eukaryota; kingdom Metazoa; phylum Chordata; class Amphibia; order Anura; family Ranidae; genus Aquarana; species Aquarana catesbeiana. The sequence continues at coordinate 549,732,532 of NC_133327.1, forward strand.
TTGTCGAACTTTGTTAAAAAACTAATACGGAACGAAATGAATTGCACATGTCTACTCTCAATTTCCCATCTATGCAGCCTGCTCAATGCCCATCTGCAGCCTCTCCATTGCCCGTCAATGAAGCCTGCTCAGTGCCCATCTGCAGCCTTGCCTTTGTCCATCACTGCAGTCTCACCAGATTACACAGAGCCAGGATTTCCTGTGTACCCGGTGCACGCAGTCACTTACAGTCCCACTTCTTGCCCGGCTCCTATGACAGACAGGAAGAACAAAAAGCCCAAAGGCTGAAGCTGCGCTAGAAATAATAAATAAATAACAAATAGTGAATGAGTGTCAAAATAAATTGATTAAAGCTGCCAGCACCTAAAAGTCTAGTATCAAACTCCAAAAGTACATATAAAAACACAAAAGATGCAGCGCTAGAAATAACATGTGAAAAAAGTTTGAAATAAAATTGTGACTAGAGAAAACGAAGGCATGTTATTTCTAGCGCTGCATCTTTTGTGTTTTTATATTTCCTATGATAGACAGAACAGTGGTCCAATGCCGGGCCAGGAGGTGGGACTGTGTGTGACTGAGCTCTGGGTACACAGGAGATTGTGGCTCTTTGTCACCCCCTCCTTCCACTCCGAGGCAACCAGGAATCAGCGTATAACACGCACGCATGATTTGCCCCCCAATTTTCAGGGGGAAAATGCGTGTTATATGCCGATAAATACAGTAATTCCAAGTGAGCAACTGAGCAACTGAAAATTCACCCCGGAGAAGAAACACTGCATGGCGGGGACACAATGCACGTGGCCAGTGGCCGCGTTGTCTGCTGGCCACGAGCGATCACGGGCACAAGAGCCAGAACGGGGATGTGTGTGTGTAAACACACACATCCCCATTCTATCAGAAGAGGAGAGACAGATCGTCTGTTCCTACTAAGTAGGAACAGTGATATGTCTCCTCCTCTAGTAACTCACATCCCTATACAGTTAGAAACACCTAGAAGGGAACACATTTAACCTCTTGATCGTCCCCTAGTGTTACCTACCCACATAACTGTCCCTGAGCCACCCCCATCAAATCATTCTTTGCAGCTATTACCTTTTGTACCACCACCCCCTCCCTTTAGAATGTAAGCTCTACGAGCAGGGCCCTCCTGTACCTTTTGTATTGAACTGTACTGTAATTGTGTTGTCCCCCTTATACATTGTAAAGCGCTGCGTAAAATGTTGGCGCTATATAAATCTCGTATAATAATAATAATAATAGTGTTAACTCCTTCCCTACCAGCAATCTTTATAGCACTGATCGCTGTATAAATGTCAATGATCCCAAAAATGTGTCAAAAGTGTCCAATCTGTCCGCCGCAATGTCGCAGTCCCGCTAAAAATAGCAGATCGTTACCATTACTAGTAAAAAAAAATAATAAAAATGCCGTAAATCTTTTCCCTATTTTGTAGAAGTTATAACTTTTGCGCAAACCAATCAATATACGCTTATTGTGATATTTTTTTTGGATATTTATTATAACAAGTAGTATAAAATATTTTTTTTTTCCAAAATTGTCGCTCTTTTTTGTTTTTAGAGCAAAAAAAAAAAAAACACAGAGGTGATCAAATACCACCAAAAGAAAGCTCTATTTGTGGGAAAAAAAGGATGTAAATTTTGTCTGGGTACAACGTCGCACGACCGCGCAATTGTCAGTTCGCAATCGCAAAAAATGGCCTGGTCATTAAGGGGGAAATTCTTCTGGTCCTTAAGTAGGGCTCACCCCCCTCGGATGTACCTGGAGTATTTCTTAGCGACAGGGCTTTTTTTCTCAGAAAATAAGTACAGGAACTCAATCAAGACCCCCCCTCCAAATCGCATCAAATAGTTGGTTCCGCCTCTCTCACTTGCGGGGAGATCATCCAGTGGTGATATTAGCATTTGTACTGCACCCCGGTCACCTGCATCGCCCTTGTCCCCATCCCACTTAGTGGGAGGCACTCAGGAGATCTGATCTGTGGGAGCTGTTGGGGAACAAGCTGTCACTTGTAAGCATAGAAGCTGGTCTTTTGTGTTTTCAAGTAATAGTGGTGAGCAGAGGGCCTGAGCCAGAGGTGGTGGAACTGAGTTCCACCAAGTTCCAGCTGAAAAAAAGCCCTGTTTAGGGCTCTGATAAAGGAATGGAGTGCCTAAGGAGTGTGGTGATGGTCAATATCAACGGGTAATCCCTACGTCACCACATAATAAGTAGTGATGGAGGGAACTCTTTGATTTTAGTGACAAAACAATAAATGAAGTGGGGGGAGGGCATTCCTTAGAGTGGGCTTTGCTAAAAGTTTACTACCAACAGCCCCAGCTGATTCCTGCTTACATATATAGCACCTGTGACAAGTATTGCAGGAGCTATAGTTTTTAGATGAGTGGCTATGTTATAGCACTGGTGTCCTACATACTGCATCCTTAAATGAGTCTCTTTCCAATGATGGAATTAAGGATACCACAAGGCCTAATTTTAATCAAACTTTAGTTCTTAGGGACTTTTTATTTTTTTACATTTTTTTTTTAGCTGAACAAGTATGTCATGATTACTATGTTATTTGCTTTCCGGCAAGGTGTTTACAGAGTGAATTTTGGAGTTTGGCTTTAACAGATGCTTAGCTAGAAATATTAGACATACAAAGAGAACATCAAGTTATACCAAGCTGCCAACATCCCTTAAACAGTTAGAAAAGGAGGTACCCCTCATAATAACTGGGACTTTAACGGCAATGGAGTAAAAAATACAATATAATTTATTCAGCAAATTGTACATATATACAAATAAAAATTTTCAAACCGATAAAAAAAATGATGACAATGGTGATGCATTCTCATGTGAATCCAGATGGCCCGATGCATTTCAGGACACAAAACGTCCCTTCGTCAGGGGAATTAGTCAGGAAGGAATTACACTGTACAGTAAAAATCAGATTTGTTAATGAGTAACAATATAATAATTTAAGTAATTTAAATCAGTTGCTTCTAATAAAGGACATACAGCATAGCAATTGCATAAAAAGCATACCCAGAACGGTCATCATGGAAGTTCACTGCTGGACCAATGGTGGCATTTATATCGTAGCCATGCACCACCTCTGTCTCAAGGACACTGTTGTACCGGGTGGGTCACCAAACATCCACACAAGTCCCACACTGTGGCACCGATGGACAGCACACGGATGGATAAAACCCCTTTATGTTCCGAAAATCTCTCCATAGTGTGTGATCTAATAAAAAGCTAGGACAGGTTTCTTATTTATGCAATGAGACTACTCCATGTCTGAAGGATTCCTCCTTTTAACAGACATGGGTCAAAAGGGAGAAGCAAAACACAGTTCCATGGATATACATGACAAAACATCCTACCTTAATAAAATGCACAACGGGGATAAGGCAAAGAAAAGGCAGCACAAAAGTATGCACAAAAATGTCACTCTTCAGGCTTGCTTGTATGTCAGTTAGAGTGGATCTATAAAAATATAAAAAAGGGGCATCTCATAGTAACCAATCAGTTTACAACACAGACCATGTCAGAGGGATTAGCGCTTTACCAGACATGCTCTCTGATATATATATAGTAAAAAAGTTAGCAAAATGAAAGCTCATAGAGTCAAGAATGTACCTTCATGTGTACTGTTTATGCAATCAAGCATAAAGTGAGCCAAAAATCTTTCCGTCAGATGTCCAATGTACTGACAGGGCACAAACAACCAACACCGGCTTTTTAAAGGATATGAATCGGCACGACATCACGCCCAACATGGCCACAATGACAACCCAGCACTTCCGCTTTCTCACAGCACAGTTAAAAAGTAAATGGACAATGGTTGCCTGGCAACCAGTAAACAGAGGAGCCGTAGAGATATGACAAATATAATGTTGTGTGCATGCCCAATAATCCAGCTATACAAATGGGGCAGGAGGTTGTATAACCGCCTTATACACAAAAATAACTACCCATGACGCCTAGGGGGACCCTGGGTGGTGACTGTACAGACGCCAGACCAACGGACGGCATTGCGAAAATGGCGTCCTGCAGACACCACCCACCGAGGCAACCATGCGGGCCGTATAGCGGGCAAAGTTCCGGGCACTAACGAGTTGGTGCTTCAGACACAGATGCCCGCAATCGAGCTGCAAATAAAGGCCGCCGGATTAGGGGAGGCCTCCATGTGCCAGGTGGGATGGAAGGAGACCCACCAAAGATGGTTAAGAGACGCCCACGATGCTCGCCGCTGATCCAAGCAGAAACATCCCATGATCAAGCAGTGAAATGGAAGAGACAGATTATAGACATATACAGATAACTTCAATCAAAAGCATGTATATAATCAATTATCAATAATAACAACCTGACATATTTGGTAGTAGACTGTCTTGGGAACCACCAAAATGACTTCACTAGACAGCCCATACATCCACATAAATAGGTGATAACCAAAAACACCCAGGGGGGGTATCAGGGGAATTGTGGCAACCACAAGTGGAGGCAAGGACGAGGCAAGGACGAACGAACGAACATACATCATTCCTTTTCACATCCACCCGAGGAGAAGCCCACAAGAAAGGGTCTAAAGCTAAGATGTTCATTGAGTCCGGGGGGGTGAGGTGGCCCCAAGATCCACAATCCAGCGTGCCTCCCACTGAAGGAGGACCTTGTTCCAATCCCCACCCCTCAGACTCGGATGAATCCTGTCCAAAATTAGGAATTGAATCCTGGGAAACCTGCCCTGATGCTTATCAATGACATGTCTCCCCAGGGGAGCTCAGGATTGGCCGTCTTCATATGAAGTTACATGTATGGATGCTCTCTTGTAGAATTGGAGTTTAGTTTTGCCCACATAAAACTGTTGGCACTGACATGTCAGCAGATACACCACCCCCTCAGTTTTTCATTTGAAGAAATTATGAGGTTTATATAATCGTCCGTTGGGGAGTCCTGCCTGATGTTCATATATTGGCATATAGGGCAACCGCCACATGTAAAAGTGCCCAGCTAGAAACATTACATCATTTGATTAAACTGATCCTAACCAATTAATAGAAACAACTTACAGAATCGAACCTTAAAATAAAATGAAAAAATTATGGGGAAAGAAGGGTAGAGCGCATGACTACATATTAAGGAAAAAATAACAGTTTTAGGTCAGTTGTAGTTTAGTTATTCTTTTGTATTAAAGATTATACATATTTAAACCTTTTCTTTTTAAGCTGCTTTTATATTATGTATGTAAATTTGTTATTTCACAAATAAACATGTAACACATGATGACTAAGGATTCCTAGAGCACCAGGGGTTAGCTCAAGTACATATTTGTTTTGTACATTTTTACACTAGATGAATGCAAATAAATTATATACACCTGTTCATCAGACATGCAAAATGTGGATGTATGTCATACCTAATTTTTGAGCCTATAGATGGTCATTTGCATTGTTTTCATAAATATTTGTGGTATTAGGGTATACGGGTTAAGCAAAAGCTGATCCTTTTCCTTCTATTAAGTCACCATCCTATAAAATGAGTACATTTGTGACAGCTCAGTAGTCTGCACTTAATTGCTTCTTTCTTTTAGAATCTACATTTTTGTTTCAGGTCATAAAACCATAAAACTATGAAGCCAGCACTGCATCAGTCAGTATGCATAGATTTCATTTTCACTTTTATTGCTGGCCTTGCTTTGCTGCATGTGCTATTGTGCAATTCAGCCTAAGCTGTTTCCGATTTTGTTAATGTGTTCCTATAGTTCAGCAAGTGCAATCATGGAACTGCTTATGTTCTACTACAGCCACTTTCAGTCTATTTTAAAACTTTATGTGTTTTTATCTCTTCTTCACTTGCCCAAAGCCTGTGATATTAGTCACTTATCCTTTTGCTTTCCTCAGCCTTTGATAATTTGAAATGGATTAAGAGAAACATTTAAACAACACTTATTATTAGCTGTTGAGTTTAATTGTCTAGGTGCATCTTAATGGAACCCAAATTGCTGAATATGCTAGTAAATCAAGAAAAAATAACACATTCTCGAACTATGACTTATTCCTACAGTTGGACACATTATAATAATTTTATGATCCTCATGTATCAACTATAACGAAAATCTTTGAACCTTCCCTTACCCCTTACTAGAGACATTATATTATGTGTAGGTCGTATCCTAAGCAAATGTACAGACAGCTATTATAGATACTAACTGGTTTATAACATAGGAATCCACAGAGGATATAATTTTTAGGATCTATTTCTAAAGCAGCAATATCTACTGTATTGTACTTATACACAGTGCTTAAATGTATGTAAAACTAAAATCTTAAAAAAATGTAAAATATGTTTGTGTAATCTATGTGTATTAATGCGTATTTGTCAGGTCACCTGAGACCAGGTGACAGATGCACTCCATAGGAGTCGGAAGTGCACTTCTAAGATAGTGGACCCTAGGACTGACTGCTGCGGATAGTACCCAGGGAGGTTCAGGAAGCAGGTCTACTGGATCACTAACACAGATCCCAGTGGGAGCTAGAGCATAGATTCCCCAGGGCACGGAGTCTAAGAGCCAGCAGGTGTTCACCAGAGCCTCTAGTGGTGAGGATGGACTGCACTGCAGTCTGGCTCCAGGTCGCAGCCCCTAGGGTCTCACAGCTCACGGTAGACTACAGGAGAAGGAAGCAGAAGGCTGGATCAACAAGGATAGTAAAGGAATAAGGCAGAGGTCAGGGCGACTAGCAGACAGGAACAACAGAGTACACGCCAAAGGTTCAGGGTCACAGACAAACAGGGATAGTTGGGGACACGCCAAAAGGTCAGGGTCACGAGCAGACAAGAATAGTCGGGAACATGCCAAGGTCGCTAACAGAGACAAATGAAGGGCACACAGCAAGCAAGAAACAGGAAGCCAAACACACAATGAATACACAATGGTTGATCAGCACCACTGGCTTGCAGTGCACAGGTTAATATAGGGTTCTCTGATAGGGCCTGGGGTGGAGCCATGCTTAGATGAGAGGTTATAAAAACAGCCAGGTGAGAGTGGCTGGCCTCTTAGTTTGAACACATGAGGAGAGGTAAGCTGACTGAGAAAGATTACTGCATAACCATGACAGTACCACTTACCGACCGGCTCCTGTACATATACGTCGGCACTTTGAAGATGGATATCTCAGTAATGGCAGTAGTTGCTGCCACAACCGAGGTATCCATCTTTGCAGGAGCCGGTTCTGTGAATGATAATGGTGGTCTCTGCGGCAGGTGCGCCGCGAGATCACCGTTATCGGTGGCGGTAGAGGTGCCACCCCCCTCCCGACGCTCTCCCGCGCCCTCAGCCGCTTACCAGAGCCGTCAGTAGCGGCGGAGGCGATCGGGACCTTTCTGTGCCTGGGTATGGAGACGAGTGAGGCTAAGATGGCCGCCACCCGTCTCCATACCATTGGACGGCTGAAGCGACATCATTACGTCAGCTCCGCCCACTTTTCTTAAAGGCATATTTTTTTTTATGTCATTTTTTCAAACGTCTTTTTTTTTTTTTTTTTGCATTTTAGTCCAAATATTAGATCTGAGGACTTTTTGACCCCAGATCTCATATTTAAGAGGACCTGTCATGCTTTTTTCTATTACAAAGGATGTTTAAATTCCTTGTAATAGGAATAAAAGTGATCCAATTTTTTTTAAAAAAAACAGTGCAAAAATAAATATAATAAAGTAAAATTAATAAGAAAATAAAAAAAAAATTTTTTAAGGCGCCCTGTCCCTACGAGCTCGCACGCAGAAGCGAACGCATATGTGAGTAGCGCCCGCATATGAAAACGGTGGTCAAACCACAGATGTGAGGTATCACCATGACCGGTAGAGCGAGAGCAATAATTCTAGCCCTAGACCTCCTCTGTAGCGTAAAACATGCAACCTGTAGAATTTTTTAAACATCGCCTATGGAGATTTTTAAGGGTAAAAGTTTGACGCTATTCCACGAGCGGGCGCAATTTTGAAGTGTGACATGTTGGGTATGAATTTACTTGGCGTAACGTTATATTTCACAATATAAAAAAAAAAATTGGGCTAACTTTACTGTTGTCTTATTTTTTTATTCAAAAAAGTGAATTTTTTCCAAAAAAAGTGCGCTTATAAGACCGTTGCGCAAATACGGTGCAGAAAAAAAATATTTCAATGACCACCTTTTTATTCTCTAGGGTGTTAGAAAAAAAACAATATATAATGTTTGGGGGTTCTAAGTAATTTTCTAGCAAAAAAACCTGTTTTAAACATGTAAACACCTAAAATCCAAAACGAGGCTAGTCCTTAAGTGGTTAATGTCTAGCACCAAAAAAATCCCACTAAAACAAATATTGTATATCATCTACTCTTCTGGTCACCATCTCCTCCTCGGCATCATGGCGGCTTCTGCCGTGCCTCTCCTCCCTCCTCCACATAAGGGGCCAATAGGATTGCTTCTCCTTTCAGTCAATCGGGTGACAGGTCTCAGGACCCGCTTCCTGATTGTCTGGGAGGAGAATCAGGAACACAATAACAAATATTAATTCGCTATTGTCATACAACTGGATGCTCTGCGCCCCGAGCCCACCCTGTTTTGAAGCCTCTTAGAGCCTCAGGCTCTAATCACATGCTTAAAAAAAAAAAACCCATTGGAATCCATGCGTCCGGTGCCCCACATGTAGATTAGCGGGCTGGACGCATGAATAGGGGGCGGCGCCCCTGCTCCCTGCATTAAGAGCCACCATTGCTGGTCACCTTCCCACCCCAGCCTGTGATTTGACAGTAAAGCAGCAGCATACTTATTAGTGCATATATTTACTCACTCTACTGCTGTTAGTCAGTTATTACCTGTTAGCACATGTGCCCAGAGTCTGATTGGCTCCTAGTGCTTCCCCACCCATCCCCAGTCTGAGCTATACAAAGGATTACAAGAGGCTATTACCAAGTCAAATTTAGGTATGTGTGCTAGTTGCATTTACAGTTCAATTTCTGTTTGATTTTACATTCTTGGTTAATTATTTTTATTTTGTTGCATTATTTGGCATTTCCTTTAAACCTGCCTGGAGTTCTGCCTTAAAGTGCACCTGTGCCTAAACTTTACTAGGTTTACTAGGTACAGCTGCTCTACCAAAGAGATAACCAACAAGGTCTGGACTGCAATCTGTAATGGAAGATAGGAAGGGAAAAAAAACAAGGGAAGTGCCCCCTTAGTGTAAAACCTCCTTTTATTGTGACACAATAAAAAAGATTGTTTAATATGCACTTACATGATTCCAGTGAAACAACACACCTGTCACAGTGTAAAAGAAGCCAGATCGATCCCATCCATTCACCAATCTGAATGGCTGCTCCACAATGTGCTTCTGTCTTCAGCGCACGGGTCTGAGCCAAGGGCTGCTGCAGAAGTTGGGTCGGAGACACTCAGTCTCTGAAGTCCATGGTGGTGCAATGAGGAACCCGGGGGGGGGGGGGGATCACAGAACACAAGTTTCTGTACTCCAAAATGCTGGGAATACTGCAACTAGGTTCTGAGGGCATAGCCTCCTTCTTCAGGCATTCATACAATATCTAAATTGCTGCATTTGTAACTTGCAAAAGCCAGTATAAAGAAATAGTAGTGGTAAAAAAAGCACTTGTGGGTTTAACTAATCTTTTTTTTGGTATAATTCTCCTCTAAGGGGACATTGCAGGGGTGTGTGTCCTATGTCTACATGCTTTTTCTAATAGGTGCCCCTTGTTCCCATCTCAAAAAGTTGGGAGGTATGCCGTATGTGCTTGTAATTGTGTAAACACCTATGCTCTTTTGCATCAGTGTTTTACCCGCACATTATATTATTATGTATTTTAGTTTTGGAAAGGTCCAAATCTGTGTGTTATTGTATTGATCTGAATTGAGTAGGTTTTGCCCTAATTTCCCATCTCATTAGCTATTGGCATCGGCTCCAGCCTTGAAGTAAACCCTCCCCAAAAAGAGTTATTATTAAAGTAGAACTAAATGCAAAACTGAATTTTTTCATTTTGGTTACTTAAAGGGAGGGTTATAACTCCTGACAGATTTTTTTTATCTGTGTCCCTTTGTGGAGATTTCCTTTCACTTCCTGTCCCATAGCGAAACAGAAAGTGAGGGAAAATCCCTGCAAATTATGGGAATGACTTGGGGCACCAGAACTAGTGTCCCCATTGGAAAAATGTACCCTCTATTATTTTTCTGGAGACAACGCAAAACATTTTTTTTTAACTTTCACAGTCAATGATAATGATAAACAGGACATATAGAGAGGGTGAATCTCCATTACGGGAGCACAGACAGCATTAAAAACTGACAAGTGTTTTATTCTCTCAGCACAGGACTAGAGGTTTTGGAACAGATGTTCTAAGATTACTTTTAGATGATCATAGTCACATACTGTATGTATAAAAAATGTAAAGAGACTACAATTTCCTTTTAAAGAGTTAGACTAGCCATACACTGTTCGAATCTTACCTGGTTCAACAGGAATCGGCCGAGATTCAAACCATTAATGGGCAGGCTGAATGTACCAAGTTGATCGTTGGATCAACTTGGGTACAACCAGCCTGCCAGATTTGCTTGCGATTATCGCAAGTGGCTGCTATAACCACTAGTGATAATCACTGTCTTTTTCCCGCGAGGACAGCTTTCTCAGCTCGCCCCGCTGGGAGCAGACAAATGCTCGTCAGGAGGGATTCCCTTGTCAACAAAGTCTGTGTTGATGGGGAAATCAAGCACATTTATTTCCTGCAACCACAAGAAACCACTCTGCTACCTTTCCTGCAACCACCAAGAAATTTGCACTGTCTATGTCTGGCCTAACCCCACTTTTGTTGGAAAAAAACACTCATCCTGGGTGATCTACGTACATTTCAGGGATGTTAACAAACTTTGTTGCAGAGTCCTGCTTTTTTTGCTCTGAAAAAAATAGTTTGTTCCAATATGTCCTTTGTATACTGATTCTAAATGGGAGGGTCTGGTTCATTGTAATCATCTGATGAACTCTGTGTTCTGACAAGAAAAGCTAGTGTCTGCATTCCTTTAAGTATTTAGTCCTTAGGGAGTATCTCACCAAAACTAAAATTTCTATTGCAAAGGATGCCTAAAAATTGAAATGTGTCTTGTGCAGACGTCTGGGTACATCAGTGAGCGTTCAACTAACAATGTACAGAACATTGTCATATTGCATTGAAATTTACAGAAAATTGCAATGATTGCGGATTGAAAAGGAAGGGTGATTTTTAATAACATTAATTTGCAACATGGCTTGTGTAGCAATTGTATATGCGCTATTTTTTTTTAATTGTTATATTTTTCTCACAAAAGTGGAGTTACCCTTTAAGTCTGCCTAAAGAAAATAATTCTTCAAACAAATGTATTTCTTGATAGGGCACTGAGCTGCACTGCAGACTGCACATATTAAAAGAAAGTTCACATTTAGTCTTTACTGCAAACAGAAATAGTGCAGATTCATGAGATAAATCTCTGTAATATCTTTTCTAAACAGAACTGCTCTGGAAAATAAAATGCCTGAAGTTCTTTTCAGTACACACACGGGAAATCTATTCTGTTTGCACTAATCTTTTATGTCCTCAATGCAACATGTCAGATCTGTAAGAACATCTGTAATAATACAACTGTAAGTAGAAACAATGCAATTACTAGTAAGATATTATCATGTGTATAGCAGCATAAGTAAGGTATAGTCTGCGAAGAGTAAAAATAGGTAACCTCATTCACTGTTTCTCTTTCAAAAATGTTTTTGTTTTTTTTCTTATGTTCTGCAAAAGTGGAAGAACTTCAAATTATCACTGAGCTGTACAAAACCTGATTTCTGATAACCTGGGAATGTATAACCCCTTTCCCCCCAAACTCTCTGCACTCTTATCATTGCTCAAGCTTGTTTCTATCTATTTACAATCTAAGATTGACAGAAAAAAAGCCTGGCATAGTGGAGAAATACAGCTTCAATCAAATGTACATAAGCTGCCAGAACTACAGTGGGGAAAATAATTATTTGATACCCTGCAGATTTTGTAAGTTTGCCCACTTACAAAGAAATGAAGGGTTTATGAAGGGTTTTTAATGACAGAGACAGAATATCAACCAAAAATCAGGAAAAAACACATGATATAAATGTTATAAATTGAGTTGCAGTTCAGTGAGTAAAATTATTTATCCCCAAGTAAAGTATAAAATAAAAGTATTTGATCCCCAAGCAAAACAAGACTTAGTACTTGGTGGACAAAACCCTTGTTGGCAAATACAGAGGTCAGACATTTCTTATAGTTGGTTACCAGGTTTGCACACATCTCAGGATGGATTTTGGTCCACTTCTTTACAGATCTTCTCTAAATCCTTAAAGTGATTGTATGTTTTGGATCCCTGTCATGCTGAAAGACCCACCCATGACCTATTTTCAGTGTTCTGGCTGAGGGAAGAAGGTTCCCATTCAAGATTTTACAATACATGGCCCGTTCATTGGCCCCTTAATGCAGCAAAGTCAGTCTGTACCTTTAGCAGAGAAACAGTCCCAAAACATAATGTTTCCACCTCCGTGCTTGACTGTAGTGATGGTGTTCTCAGCATTTTTCTTCTTCCAAACATGGCGAGTCCCCCTTCTCAAGAAGGCACATGTACAGTGTACAGTGTACAGTCATGCCAATGAACATCTAAATGATTCAGAGCATGATTGGGAGAAAGTGCTGTGGTCAGATGAGACCACAATTGAACTTTTTGGCTTTAACTCAACTCAAACCTGGGTAGATTTGCTTATCCCCAATTAAAAGCTTAGAGGTCAAGCAGAAAACATATGTTTTATACATGTATTCTTGTACTGATTACCACAGCATTTATATTTATTAAGATCCTGCCAAACCAAAAAAAGAGAGTATTATAAAAACAAAGTTTATGTACCCATGTGCTATCTGTGTAATAACTGATTCCCTACCAACCAATTTTATAGAGCCATAATGTTAGTCATCAGTGCATCATTATTTTAATAGCACTATGAAATGGCCCCGCAAAATATAATGTTGTAATTGGGCAAAGGAAATAATTGTGCCTCCTAGAGAAATGTACACAAGTACTTCTGACTGCAGAGGATTTTCAATTTGCTCCTCTATCTTTGGACAGTTTGTTTTATTATTTTATTTGCGTATAAATCAAAAATAAAGGGCAGACAAATTTTCCCATTATCCCTTGCTTTAGTCATTTTCTCATCCTGGCATTGAGGTGTTCTCTATTGCCATTTAGAAATGATATAGCTGTGTGTGTCAATACATGGCAGCTGTATTTTACCCTGTGGTTTACAAAAATGGAATTTCTTGATTTTCTTTCTTTCCTTTCTTTTTATTTTGAGAACCAACAGCACTTTGTAATCCAATATGATGGCTATGTTTGCTTCTTGGGACTGTTACTTGTCATGCATAATAGTCACCTGCAATCTGTGGTTTACCTAAATTACTCTGCATAGCAAAATTGACATTTCATCTTAAAAAACATGAATCTATTTTAGATGCTCTACCAAAGGATAAAAGCATAAGGCTCTTTAAACCAAGGGAAAATGTTGTAGCTTACCTTTGAATTATTTTGCATATGCTGCAGAGATACGTGACACATAAACAATATGCAGCTGTCACATACCTGGTTAGTGAGCCTATTTAAACGTTGAGAATAGCCTCACATAACATTAATTTAATAACAGTAAGGGAGTACCATCGTCCAAATTGACATATATGATTGGGGAGGGTAAAGATGTGGGGGTAGTTGCTGAAACTATCCCATACACATAGATACCCAAAAGAAATTGAATGGAATTTCTCGGTACTGGTATAACCACAAATTTGATTAATAAAATGCAACATTTTATTCTGTAACAATGTACAAACAATGTCTTAAAAACACAGAAATGTATAGAGAAACAATTGTAAAATATAGTACAGTATACACCACACAGAACTAACTCATCTGCTCGGCTGGTTGCCGGCCTGCGCATGCACATACATATACACCGGGAACCTTCATCTGTACTATGAGCAAGCCTTCCCTGACAGAAGGACATATTAGAAAAAAAATGTGGAAGTCTTTTTGATTACAATTGCTACCTATCTATTTTTTATCATCTAATTATCATCAGTTGTCCGTGACCTCTGCATCATTTATTGGTCAGAGCTCCCTGCAGCATTGCTGAGTGCTGGAACGATGTAAGTATTTGCGGCTTCAGACTTTGCACCATGCATGCTTCACCCCCCCCCCCCGAAACCTGTAAAACAATATGTGCCATGCATGCAAAATTAACCAAAACTGCCCCTGCACATGCCACACTAATGTTATAATCAATATTAGAATTAAATACATACAAAATCATAAATTATTGAGAAAACTGTACTGCCGCTGAAATTCACTAGTGTACCACACACCAAACAAACACCATTATCATAACAATTCCGTGCTGCACCTCCAGCATTAATATATAATCATGTATAAAGTGTCCATAAGATTCTACATGTGTGAAATAGAAATTCTAACACACCATAAATAAACAAATCAATAAATAAATAAAATAAAAAAATGTATAAAAATATGTGCATTGTGTCCTTAATGTCAGGTCACCTGAGTCCAGATGACAGATGCACCCCGTTGGGGTCTGGAGTGCACCGCAAAGTAGTGGACCCTATGGCTGACTGCTGCGGGTGGAACTCTAGGATATATAGGAGAGCAGGTACTCTGTAGTGCCTACACGGATGACACTGGAAGCTAGAGCATGAGATTTCCCAGGGCGTGGAATCTAAGAGCCAGCGGGAGTTCACCAGAGGCCACAAGTGGTGGGGATTGATTTAGCTGCAGTCTGGCTCCAGGTCACGACCCCTAGGGCCTCCCAGCTCACTCTCACGGTAGACTACAGGAAGGTAGAGTGGAAGCAGCAGACTGCGACAACAAAGGATAGTCAGTAGATAGCCAAAGGTCGGGGCAACAAGCAGGTAAGGATAGTTAGGAGATAGCCAAAAGTTGGGGTAACAAGCAGGTAAGGATAGTCAAGAACAAGCCAAGATCTGTAACTGGAATCAGACGTAGAAGACACAGCAAGTCGCACACGAAAGCCAAACACACAATATTGATCAGCAGAGCTGGCTTGCAGTGCACAGGTTAATATAGAGTTCCCTGATCGGGGCTGGGGTGGAGCCATGCTTTGAGGAGAGATTACTTAAGCAGACAGGTGAGAGTGGCTGACCTCTTAAGCAGAACACATGGAGAGGTAAGCTTACAGATAAACATTACTGCATACCCATGACACTTATTTATAATTTCCAAAATTTCTTGACAAAGAATTCTTCTGTGCTTCACACACTAAGCCAAACACCACCCCCATTAGCCGCTCATTTTATACCTTGACCTATAAGAAATAGGTCATGTGTACTTGTCCCTTTAAGGGAAGTTTCAGTAAAAAAAAAAACATATAAAAATCATCATAGCGATTTCCATCTAATTACAGTATATATATTTATTAAATAATAGCCACAAAAAGAAAATACACTCACAATCAAGGTGCACGAGACTGCTGCACCACAAATACAATATCACACATAAAAGACCACCACAGAGGGCGTCCGATTGGGGCTGCAGCTTGTGGATGAAATCTCAGTGTTTGTTATACTATTCCCATTTAAATCGCTATGTGTAGTAAAGTGTAGCTCGGTGTTCGTGACTAAGGACTAACATCTGAAACATGTAGGATGTTTTTACAATGTTGTACATGTCTTTTCAATAAATGAATACTATTTTTTGGATGTCATCCTGAGTGCCGACCATCCCTTCCCTTATTCTGCTATGGTAGGAATAGACTGTATCTAGATAGGTAAGTTGAAGGGAAAATGATTAGATGGTTGTATCTAAACTAGAATCTGAGAGGGGGGAATCAGTAAAGAATGTACAATTTACAGAGCAAGGGTCAATGTGAGCACTGGATAGGATACCTGGAAGGGAGGAATGAGGAGAAGAAGGGAATTATAGTATCTACTGTAAACCCAATGGAGATTTGAAGAATCTGCTTGCAAGTAAAGAGTGAGCAATAATCAAATAATAAACACTGTTCCATAATTAAAAAATTATGTACACAAATTCTAAAAGCCTGGCAAACAAAATGGAATAGCTGGAACTTTTGTTATATCAGGAGGATTTTAACTTTGTGGCGGTATCGGAAACTTGGTTGGACAGCTTAAAAGATTGGATATCTAATATCCGGGGTTAAACTCTATTTTAGGGGGATAGAGTAGGTACAGTAGGTGGAGGAGTATGCCTGTATGTCAAGAGTGATCTGGAAGTGAAGGTGAAAGATGATATCAATAATGAGAATATATAAGATGATTGAAGGTGATTGAAACAAATAGTGCTTTATTTTTGGGCATATGGTATAAGCCCCTAGCAATAAAGATGAGAAAGAGACTTTCTACAGATTGAAATTGCACGGAAACAGGGCAATGTTATTATTATGGGTGACCTGAATTATCATAAAATTGATTGCACAAATGGAAATGCTCATTTAACTAAGGCTTGTCATTTCTTGAACTTATTGTAGAACAATTTCACAGGTCAGATGTGAAAAGCCCACATAGAAATAATGCTCTAGTCTGTCTATTCATTTCAAACAACATGGAGCACATTACAAATGTGAAAATTTTAGGCAACTCCGGTAATAGTGATCGCATTTCATTTGCAGTAAGTACAGGAAGGAGAGGCATGTAGGTATAACAAAAATCCTCCAAAAGACCAACTTCAAAAAGCTGTGCTCTTTACTTTATGATATTAAATAGGACTAATGCCACGTACACACGGTGGGATTTTCGGAAAATGTTCGATGGGAGCTTATTGACGGAAATTCCGACCGTGTGTAGGCTCTATCGGACATTTTCCATCGAAATTTCCGTCACACAAAATTTGAGATCTGGATCTCAAATTTTCTGACAACAAAATCCGTTGTCGTAAATTCCGATCATGTGTCCACAATTTTGTAAATAAGTACGATTTATTCTTCAATGATGGGCACTAATATGGCTGCACTGACGGGCACTGATACGGCAGCACTGATGGGCACTGATGGGGTGGCACCAATGAGGTGGCACTGACGGGCACTTATGATGGGCACTGATAGGCGGCACTGATGGGCACTGATAGGTAGCACTGATGGGCACTGATAGGTGGCACTGGTATGCGGCACTGATGGGCACTCATAGGTGGCACCGATGGGCACTCATAGGCGGCACTGATGGGCACTTGTAGGTAGCATTGATGGGTACTTATGGATGGCACTGATAGGTGGCACGGATGGGCACTGACAGGTGGGCAATGATGGGCACGGATGGGCACTGACAGGTGGCACGGATGGACACTGATGAGTGGCACTGATGACACTGATTGGTGGCACTGATGCCTCTAAGGGTGGCATTGCTGGGCATCACTGCAATATAATGGTGCCAATCAGTGCCCATTTGTGGGCACTGATTGGCACAGATTGGGTACTGACTGGGCACATTGGGCACATGTGGATAGCCATGAGGTACATACCTGGCCATCCACATGTTGCCCCCTTCCCTGATGGTCCTAGTGGCGATCCCTGGTGGTCCAGTGTGGTCATCTGAGGGGGGGCTGAGCTGATAAACAATCAGCGCAGACCCCCCCTGTCAGGAGAGCCGCTGATCAGCTCTCCTCTACTCACATCTGTCAGACGTGAGTGAGGAAAAGCTGATCAATGGCTCTTCCTATTAACATCGTGATCAGCCATGATTGGACACGGCTGATCACGTGGTAAAGAGCCTCCGCCGAGCCTCAGACTGACACACCGCTCCACCGATCACCGCGATGCGCGCCCCTGAAAAAAATATCCCCCAAAATTCCCCAAATATATCAATAGCAAGAAATGTAAAAACAGAAAATGTAGGCCTCATAAAAGATTAGCATAGGAAGATGGTCACAAATGATATAGAGAATGAAGATGTACTAAATACATTTTTTGCATAGGTATATACAAAATAAAAAGATAAGTTTAACAGATGAAATAGTAATATTATTAACAATCTACTGAATATACATCTGTTGCTGACAGAATGAGGCTAGAAAATCTTAATGAGAATAAATCACCATGACCAGACAGTTTACACCTGCGAGTCCTCAAGTAGCTTAGCTCTGTTATAGCCAAGCTGCTATTTCTAAAGATAATTAACCACTTAAGCCCCGGACCATTTGGCTGACCAAAGACCAGAGCCCTTTTTGTGATTCGGCACTGCGTCGATTTAACTGATAATTGTGCGGTCGTGTGACATGGTTCCCAAACAAAATTGACGTCCTTTTTTGCCCACAAATAGAGCTTTCTTTTGGTGGTATTTGATAACCTCTGCGGTTTTTATTTTATGTGCTATAAACAAAAAAATAGCGACAATTGTGAAAAAAAATGCATTATTTTTTACTTTTTGCTATAATAAATATCCCCCAAAAATATATAAAAAATAAATAATAATTTTTTTTTCCTCAGTTTAGGTCGATACGTATTCTTCTACATATTTTTAGTAAAAAAAATCGCAATAAGCGTTTATTGATTGGTTTGCGCAGAAGTTATAGCGTCTACAAAATAGGGGACAGTTTTATGGCATTTTTATTAATAATTTTTTTTTTTTACTAGTAACGGTGGCGATCAGCAATTTTTATCATGACTGCGACATTATGGCAGACACATCGGACACTTTTGACGCTATTTTGGGACCATTCACATTTATACAGCGATCAGTGCGATTAAAAATGCATTGATTACTGTGTAAATGTGACTGGCAGTGAAGGGGTTAGGTGTGTCCTAGGAGTGATTCTAACTGTGGGGGGGATATGGGGCTATGTGACACGACACTGATTACAGGGAGCTGTGATCAGTGTCAGTGTCATGAGGCAGAACTTGGAAATGCTTGTTTACATCAGCATTTGCCCGTTCTTCCTCTCCGTGAGATGATCGCGGGTATCCCCATGGACATCGAGCCTGCGGGACCCGCGATCACACTTACGGAGCTCGCAGCGACGCGCATGTGATGGCACGGCGGCAAATTTCAAGGGATGTACCTGTACACCCATTTGCCTGCCCGTGCCATTGTGTCGACGTATATGTACATGCAGCGGTCAGCAAGTAGTTAAACACACCTTACTGATGTAAATTATACCAAATGATTGGCGTAGAACAATTGTGGTACCAGTATTAAAAAAGGATTGAAATGTCTACCAGGAAACTACAGACCACTCAGCCTAACATCAATAGTATGTAAAGTATTTGAGGAAATGGTTAAGAATCTATCTGAAAAATGGTATCATAAGTAATAGCCAGAATAGTTTTATGAAAGACCATTCTTGTCAGATCAACCTATTAACATTTTATAAGAGATGTGTAGTAATTTGAAAAGAAAGTAGAAGGTAGTTTATCTAGATTCTAGATTGTGCTAAAGCATTTGATACTGTACCTCATAAATGCTTAATTTACAAATTAAGGTCTATTGGCGTTGAAGAAATTGTATGTACATGGACAGAAAGCTGGTTACACAAACACGTCCGAAGATCAGTGATAAATGCCTCTTTCTCCAAATGGTCTACAATTGAGAGCAGTGTGCCCCAGGTTTCTGGCTTAGGGCAAATGCTGTTTAACTTGTTTATAAATGAAACCGAGCTTGAGCTCAAGAGCTCAATTTAATTGTTTGCTGATGATACCAAAAGGCATGGAAAAACACTAGCCATAGGATATAGCAAACGTTACAAGAAGACCTTGCTAGAGTAGAGGAATGGCAGATGAGGTTAAATACAGAAAAATGTAAAGTTATGGACTTGGGTGCTAAAAATGTGCATGTAAAATACCCATTAGTAGGGGCTCCTCTGGGGCAGATAGAAAAGGACTTGACAGTCCTTAGAGATCACAGCCTTAGCAAGTATAGTATACAATGTTAAGATGCACCTAGCAAAGCTAGCAGAATTCTCTTATGCAATTAAATGGTTATTTGCTCAATGGATAAATCAATAATTCCACTCCTTTACAAATCACCAGTTTGGCCTTATCTTTAGGATGGGTTCAGTTTTGGTCACCAATCCTCAGGAAAGATATCCATGAGCTAAAAAAGTAACGTGAAGGGCAACAAGGTTAAAAAACGGGCTAGGGGACCTCAACTATGTAGAACGATTACAATAATTACTCTTACTCACCCTGGAGAAATAGTGTTTAAGGGAAGATTTGATCACAATGTACAAATGTATCAATGTTGACTGCAGTAATGGTAATTAACTGTTTGGTCTAGGGTCTCTGAGGAAGACATGCAGTCACAGTTTGAGACTAGACAAAAAGAGATTTAATCCTAAACTGCGTAGGGGGTTCTTTAAAGTGAGAGCAGTTAAAATGTGAAACTAGCTTCCCCAGGTAGTGGTATTAGCTGGAAGTGTTGATAAATAAAAAAAAAAACCTCATAGATATCTTCCTTAGTAAAGACAATATACAGGTGTATGGGAATTCTTAAAGCGTTGTTAAACATAAAAACAAAAATAGAATGTATTGTGGCTAACTGATCCTTAGATATTGTGGCTGCTTTAGTTTAGATTTTTTGTCATTTTTCCTTTATTTTCACCTGGTGTTCCTTCCAGTAAATCTATTTGCAACTTTCTTTACTAGACCAAGCTTTCCAGCAAAACCTGCATTAGTGCTGAGGTAAACCATCTAACGCTGACAGGGGTGCTTTCAGTGGTTAGCATTTATTAATTTATGTAAAACCATTATCTCCAAAGGAAAAAAAAATGTTGTTGCAACTGCTTAAAAAGTGTTAGCTAGTGTTCAGCTTTAATGTGTTAGTTAAGTCCATCTTAATCTGCTAGTACATCTAACACTAGTCACTCCCAGGGTGATATTGCTGCTGTCCAAAGGTTGCCTATTGCGCCTTAGGGTGGAGACACCCTAAGACAGGAAGTGTTTTAATGGCTGGATCACCAAGTTAAAATAATGGGCAAAAAGCATAAAAAAAGAAAACAAGGTCAGCCACCACATTTAAGGACTAGAAGGCTGCAATATAATACATTTTTGTTTTTGAATTTAATATTGCTTTAATGACTCAAACCCACACATATACATACACACACACACACACACACACACACAGAACTGGAAAATTGTATATTTTTCTAGCCTTATCGGTCATGTAATTATGTAACTATGACCACCAAAACCATTCAACCAATATGCAATCTGTTTATCAGGGTTAAATCCATTTTACTTTTTGTATTTCCTTCTAAAGAAACAATAGGATATTGATAGAATCAATATCCTGCATCATAGAGCTATAATAATTACTTTATGAGATTACCCGCAGTGAGAAAAGCAAGACTAATGGATTTGTCAACCTGGTCCTAAAACCTGCCCTAAAATAAAGACACAGACTGTGCAACATGCGTTTTAATACGGCCACAGCAGCCAATTTATTAACACTGAATAAATAACATAACAACGAAAATACCATTCAACAATGTAATTCTAACAATGTAAACAAGGCGTCTTTGGGTGTCCAAAGCCACAATTTTACTGAAATTGTCCATGTCCTCAGGCGCACCCCAACTGGCTCAAGGACTATACGACCTCACCATACTTCCATTCTTCCCCCCTCCCAAGGGGCAGGAGAGAAGTTTCTTCTGTGCCTATAAACTCCCTGAATTCCTGATCTGCATGTCTGCCACATACCACCTACCGCAGCACCCCACACCCCTGACCTGCTGCCTCCAATGAGGTAAGTCTACATGCCCCCCCTTGCCCGACTGACCTAGCTGACCCTTCCCTGACCCAGTTCCTCCCCTTGTCATGCAGACCCTTCGGCCATTTCCTTCTCCGGTTCTCACTATAGGATTTTAAACATGATCACTGTATTGTGATTGCTCTGGCTATTATGAATACAGTATGTGGGATAGTTCAAGAATATTAACAGCTAATAGGTGTCTATGCATTGCAAAGTAAATATGAGCATATTTTTTTTGTGCAACATACCTAAGATCGGTTATTGACTAAACACCGTTGATTGCATGCTTAAGAAAATTAGTTCATCACACAAATGGCTAGCCCTTTATCTTTGATTGGGTTGAGACTTGCTATCCAATTTTCTTCCAACACGTTTATCATACTTTGACTGGCCTTTGTATTTGTGGCCCCCTATAGACAGAGCACTACACAAAGACAACACTCCTTAGGGTACCTGGTGGTAACTTAGCCTGCCATGAGCAGAGTACAGTTCCATCCCTGGCCCTTGCCTGTCCTCTTCTCCGCTCCGCTGAATCCATGCATAGATCCATGCACAGGAGCAGTCCCCACTAATTCCATTGATAAAAGTTTTTTGACTTCAAAATGATGGGAATACAGGCAACCACATACCACGATGGAGGCACAATGCTTGAACAAGGTTGTAATAGTTACTAAATACACATGAGGCGAGGTGAGATGAGTCCTGCACCCAAGGGGAAGTTAAATCCAGTCCCTGGATTCCTCAGATGAGGAATGCAACAATTCAAACTTCCATCAAAGAACAGTCCCTATGCTTCCCCTTCCCCAAATTGCCTGCCATCTTTCCCACAGGAGAGTCTTACCAGAAATGATAGTGTCCCCACTCACGGGACCACACCACAACAGACCAGCAGCTTACAACTCTTTTTGTCACTCCAACCTATGTATATATATATATATATATATATATATATATATATATATATATACCTGGTCCTCCAGTAACACTACCAACAGAAAAACGTTTAGTTTGCAGTCAACCCTGAAGGGGAAGGATGCCAACTTAATGGGATTCTAACTCTGCCAACACATAGGTCATTACCACCCATAATGATGACATCTAGTAGGGAGTTATTACCATGGGAATTACTGTGCATCCTAATTAATACAAAGCTAAGGCTTGAACCCAGTTTGGCCTGAACCCTGAGGAATCTGTCAGATGACATGGCCAATTGGCCATATTTAAACAATGACATTGTCCAAATATGGCCATGTGGCCATATTAGGTCAATGATATCACCAGCATCTTAGCCCCTTTGTTACTAGTGGCTTTTGGATAAGAAATTCCCTGACCGCAGGTGATTGGGATGGCTGGGGAACTATCATTTGACAGCTTCTTGCAAGTTCTGCCCAAACGTTAGTTCATCACAAATCCTAGTACATCCTGCACTTCCCTGGATTGTTAGTTTATCTGTCACTCTCTGTGCCCTCCACCCCTTTAACAAGACCAGTAATCTATATAGGTCATTTTACTGGTGATGTAATAGGATTTCTGTTTTTTTATTGCCCTTAATGCTTTCATGGCTGTTTTCAAGTGCTTGTAGTATTGCTTCTTTATAACATCCTTGTATCTTTGTATTTTCTGTACAAAATACACTGTTCAATATTTTTGAAATGCTCAAACATAAAATTAATAAACTGGTCCCTGACTACTATTAACTTCACAAGCTCAGTTAGTTTTATTCCTGGTTGCATGTGTTTCAAGTTGCAGGGTTTGACTGCTACACCATGCTAGGCTCAATCTCATAGTACTGTAATCCCAATCTCAAGCAATGTAACCAAGGGAAAACTGATGGAGCCCTAGGCAAGGAAGAAGCTCATAGGTTGTAACTAGGCCTTCCAGACATCCATCAGACCCTAGACTCCTGCCTTACTAATTGTGTGTTCTAAGTTTGTGTATTTATGGTCTGACTAAGGTTGATGTGCTGGCAAGTCCTCATGAATGTGATATATCTGAGGGAGGTCTTTTTTTCATGTCCAACTGCTCCCTGCTATCAATGGCTGATTTTATATGTGGTTCATATAGCTGAAAAAACAGTGTGGGGTGACTCATATACAGTCATTAAAGAGGAACTTCAGTCTGCTCACATAATTTGTAATAAAAAAATCTTTGCCATTCTGAAGCTTCCCTCCAAGCACTTTGCATATTGTTTTATACATACTGTGATTCTGTACTTGCCAAATATGCTGCAGAAATCTCCCACCACTAAGTCTGCCTGCATCCTTTTTAACTGTGGACAGCTAACACTGCTTCCTGTTCACTTCCTGTTTTTACACAGATGCACACCTCCAGCTCTGCATCTCTCATTGGCCCTCTTATGACTCATCTCCCCTCCCTTCATGGCAAACTCTCATGAGAGTGAGAGAGAGAGCTGTGCATGATGTTATAAGCCTAGGCTTTTTACCAGACAAGAAACAGGAAGTGGGCTGTATAAGGTATTTACTGGCAGAAAAAAAATGTTTTACTATCCAAGTTAACACAACAAGGGCAGAAGATTTAATAGATGGAAAAATGAAAAAATGACAGAAGTTCCACTTCAATACTGATTCCATATGTTGATGGTATGCATTCTATTATCTTGAATGTATGAATGTGCGCATGACATCTAGATGTATATTTTGTACTAGACAACATTGTCTTTTGTTATGGTGGTGGAAGGTGGTTTATTTTCTATTTATTTGTTACTTTGTAAATTAATAAAAATCTTTTTCATATATAGATTTTTTGGATTTGTGTTGTAAATAATTTTGGTTTCCTTTACCCTGGAGGCTTGGTCACATGGTCAATTTGTTTGGCTGATTATTCTCTTGTCTACCATTTTTATGTGCATACTAGTAGGTTGACCATGGAGCCCCATTGGTTACTTTATTAGTGAGTCGGCAAGTGACTGCAGGGTTAAGCTGACAATCCCTGTAGATTATGTCCCTGGTTTTTATTTAATTTTTGGTTCATATAGTAAACACATTAGTGTATTTGGAATTCTCCTCAGAAATCTTGCTGTACATATTATATGACATAATTGGACCATATGTATATAATTATTTTCCAAATGTTTCCATTGCTACAATCATATAATTATGCCGTATCAAAGCCTTGCATATTATGCTGTTTATACAATTTGAACTGAATAAAGATAATGTGCAGTTTGTCTCAATTTGGAAGATTCACACTAATGCAGGCAACACTTAAAATCTTTTACCAACTCCAGGATAAAGGTGAGCTAGTCCCATAGTCATAGAAGAATTTTTGTATTACTGTATGGATTTGTTGCGACAACCATATTGATTTTTGAAGCTTCATCTTGGATTTGTTAAAATGTGGCTTGGAAGAAAAAAAAAGAAACTTCCTTCTCACATGCAATGAATTATATGTCCATTGTCACTTTATAATTGCTCCCAGTATGTAAATCTATTCATCTGACATTTTTCTTTTTCATAGATAGAAAGTATCAGCTTTAAAACACATTACAAATGGATCAATAGCTAATTCAATCAGAAGCAAAGCAGCGTTATAGCTCTATAATGGGTTGATTTAGAAATCAGGATGTCATAAATTACCATCTCATGTTAAAGAAAATTGTAGTGGAAGTAAAATGAAAGCATTCAATGAATTGCAACATTGATTTGGAATGGAATGAAGATACCACAAAAAAACATGGAGACGTGAAACAAAATGAGGAGGCTAATGTAGGGTTTTCTGGTTTTTATTTCTCCTCTCTAAGGGATTATTAAACTATTTCTATGAAAAGCTATACAGTAGATATAAAAAGCCGTGCTACACAGTTGGTGCAGCCGTGTCATTATTCATTAGTAATTAATGGCACATTATAAATGGATTTTCCATTTTTCTTTTCCAAAGCATAAGGTATAGTAGATATAGAGATCTAATAAAAAGTGTGTGTATAATGGGGAGGTGTGAAATATGGGATATACAGCACAGTGTTCAGAATGTGGTTGTGAGGAATAGGGACTGTATAGCACAATATACATAATGGTAGATTTAAAATACAGTACTGTGCAAACGTTTAGGCAGGTTTGAAGAAATGCTGTAAAGTAAGAATACTTTAAAAAATATATATTTTAATTGTTTATTTTATCAGTTTACAAAATGCAAAAAATAAATAAATATCTAAATCAAATCAATATTTGCTGTGTCTATCCTTTGGCTTCAAACTAACATCAGTTTTTACACTTTCATGCTTTATACACTTGCACAAAGTCAGGGATTTTGTATGATTAGAGTCAGGCGCAGGATTAATCAATTATACCAAGCAGGCACCAATGATCATCAATTTCATATACAGATTAAAGTATAGTCATTAACCGAAAAAGAAGAACAAAGGAGCCAAGGCATTGGATGAGTAAAAAGTGTGAGAATTTATTTCACACAAAATATCTTAACTTACATTTAGGCAAACAAAGAGCAGTACCGCGGTAGAGGCTTGTATATTCATAACACAGCAGCACAAACCAAGAGAGTGATTGATGAGCTGGATGATGGTGAGTCAGGACCACTAGAATACAACCACAAGCAGTATCTATACTGGCCTATTTGAAACAGAAACAACTGTGTAGGAGGCTTAAAACTGGGTGAGGAACAGACAAACTCTGCTACTAAGGTGAGGTTCTGGAAGATTGTTTCATGTCACAGGTCATACACCGTGGCAAGACTGAGCACAGCAAGAAGACACAATGTAGTTAAACTGCATCAGCAAGGTTTCTCCCAGGCAAAGATTTTAAAACAGACTAGGGTTTCAAGATATGCTGTTCAAGCTCTTTTGAGGAAGCACTGAAAACTACGTAATTGAGGACCATACATGCAGTGGTCGGCCTAAGAAACTTAATGCAGTAGATGAATGACGCATAATGCTTACTTCCCTTTGACATCGGAAAATGTCCAGCATGCCATCAGCACAGAACTGGTGGCATTCAGTGGGGCCCAGGTACACTTATCTACTGTCTGGAAAAGTCTGGCCAGAAGTGGAGGAACTGTGGCTGAAAAGCCATACCTCCAACATGGAAACAAGGCTAAGTAACTCATCTATGCACAAAAATATAACTGGGGTACAGAAAAATGGCAGCAGGTGCTTTGGACTGATGAGTCAAAATTTAGTATATTTGGCTGTAGCAGGAGGCAGTTTTGCTCTTCGAAGTGTTGGCGTGTGGTACAATAATGAGTGTCTGCAGGCAACTGTGAAGCATGGTGCAAGTTTGGGGCTGCATTACTACAAATGGAATTGGAGATTTGGTCAGGATCAATGGTGTCCTCAATGCTGATAAATGTAAGCAGATACTTATAAATCCTGCAATATCATCAGGGAGGCATGTGATTGGTCCCACATTTATTCTGCAGCAGGACAATGAGCCCAAACATACAGCCAATGTCATTAAAGTGTTTGTTAACTCAAAAAAAGTTCCTGCTCCCCTAAAGCAGATTAAACAGCACAGTGCTTGTGTTGTGTAATCTGCCCTCCTCTAAACTGTAAAAAAAAAAAAAAAACCTCCCTGAACCTGCCACTTTCTGTATCCCCTCTCTGTATTGACCACAAAAATCAGGGTTGCTGAACCCTGACCACCGTGGTCGGAGGGCGTTCCTCCATCATCCGCAGCTGTCCTCTCTGCTCTCCTCTCTCCCCCTCCCTCCTCCTTGCTTGTCAGCTCCCTCTCTGTGTCTCTGTCTCCGCCCCCGCTACAATTATTAAAAATTAAAACCCTACAATGGCCACTGCCAGCTCTTCTATTAGAGCCTGGCATACCACACTATGTAAGTCATTTCTAAAAACGAGCGTTGTAATTACCAATTTGGAGCTATCTTCAGGCCGGTCACGTGAATCACGGCTGCTTTAGAGCTCCGAGAAAGGGCTTCTGATCTCCTCGGCTGACATTAGAGGGAGATCTCGGCCCCTTGCGCAGAAGCCATGTATCGGAGCTGTAAAGCGGCACGAGTCACGTGACCGGCCTGCAGATAGCTCTAAATAGTTATTTACAGCTCTCTTCTTTAGAAATGACTTTCATAGTGTGGTATTTCAGGCTTTAATAGAGGGGCTGGCAGTATTTTATAATTTAGGCTTTACAAACATTTTAAGAACCATCTTCAGTGTAATGAAGAACAAAGAGCCCTGGAAGTGGTGGACTGGTCCCCACAGAGCCCTGATCTCAATATCACCAAGTCCACCTGGGATTACATGAAGAGACAGAAGGATTTGAGACAGCCTACATCCACAGAAGATCGGTGGTTAGTTATCCAAGATGTTTGGAACAACCTACCTGCAGAGTTTCTTCAAAAACTGTGTGCAAGTGTACGTAGAAGAATGAATGCTGTTTTGAAGGCAAAGGGTAGTCACATCAAATATTAATTTGATTTGGATTTCTATTCTGTTTACTTACTTTCCATTTTGTTAATTGATAAAAATAAACTATTAATACTTCAATTTCTGAATGCATTCTTATTCACAATTGAAGATTTGGGATATGTATTTAACAGCATACAGAATGGGGCACTATAGAATATGTCAGAATCCCTTTATAGCAGTGTTTCTCAACTCCAGTCCTCAAGGCACCCCAACAGGTCATGTTTTCAGGCTTTCCATTATTTTGCACAGGTGATTTCAGTTTAACTGCCTTAGTAATTACCACAGCCGTTTCATCTGAGGGAAATCCTGAAAACATGACCTGTTAAGGTGCCTTGAGGACTGGAGTTGAGAAACACTGCTTTAGAGTCTGGACCGGCTAGCACACTGTTGACTGAATATGATTCACAG
Organism: Aquarana catesbeiana; assembly: GCF_042186555.1. Classification (NCBI taxonomy): domain Eukaryota; kingdom Metazoa; phylum Chordata; class Amphibia; order Anura; family Ranidae; genus Aquarana; species Aquarana catesbeiana. Next base: position 549,761,133 of record NC_133327.1, read on the forward strand.
GAGTGCAGAACTAATGCTGGCCATACACTATACAGAAAATCGGCCGAACCCATTTTCGAAAAACGAACGTTCGACCGTGACCGCAAACGATCGTGCCATCATATAATGACCGATAAATTGTTCAGTGGACATGAATAAATAATTTTTTGTTCGTTTTTTTACATATACCTAGTGCAGACAGTTCGGACGGGAAACACATTAACCTTGCAATTTATCGTACGTTCGGCAGAAATTTTCCAAACTTCCCGTTCGTTTTTTTCCCACAAAAACGTCACAAACGATTATCGATTTGTGCCCATTAACTTGCCGAAAAACGAACGAAGTGTCTATACGAACGATTTTTCGGCCGATTTTTCGTATAGTGTATGGCCAGCATAAGTTCACTCCTGTGACCCACAGGAGAAATAGGGCAAACAGAGCTTTGGCTCTACTTCTCCTCTGAGTCACAGACTCAGAACAAAAATGCCAATGTAAGGACTTCTGGCTTTTCTCTGACTTATCCAATCTGCATACCTGTTTTGGGCCAGTGGAAATACTATTGCCAAAAGGTCAGCATAACAGCATCTTCTGGAGGCAATGTTAGCCTCTGTATTTCTCTTATGTACATCTTACTTAAGTCTTCCATAAAATATGCCTGCTGTATTTGCCAAAGCCTATGTAGATTTAGTTTCAGTCTTTACAAAGACCAATGTCAAGTGATAAACTAGTACTATTACTCTAAATAGCATGAAATGGGGCATGGTCTGACTATGGAGGAATGAAGAATTGCCACTCTCAAGCTCCACCCGGTCCTCAGCTTTATCAGCAGCTACAGGGGTGATTCTCCCCCCAAATTTGGGGATTGGCTATGTCACAGCGTCGGCGGGCATCCTCACAGCCACAACAATTGTGCCAGACTTGCAGGCTCACTGGAATCCTTCTTCCCAATCATCAGCAGCAGAGTGGGAAATCCAAGATGGTACCAGAATGAGTGGTCCCGCAGCACCATGAGGCTCAGCCTGTACAGCCCTCTCCTAGGGTGGTAAGCAACTCTTATCCCCCCGTCTCCCTGCCGCTCCACCACATAACAAGATCAGGGCTCTGAGATTGCACAACTGTTTGGAGTCAGGGATATTAGACAACACCTATGGTCTCTTCACATTAAAGAAGATTTAGAGTGCTTCACGAGCAGGATTGAGCTGGCCTTTAAACAGGACATCGAGCAACTGAAAACTGACACTACAGAGATGGGTCACAGGCTTGAGACTCTAGAGCAAAAATTTGATGATGCTTTGCCTGCTATCTCCATGATTAAAGATCAGTGCTCAGCTCAGGATCAGAAAATTGAGGCCCTCCTCTGCCAGCTGGATGATTTTGAAAATCGCAGCAGGCGGTCGAAGATTCGCATTCGTGGCCTACCTGTGGCCACTGAACCTAAGGATATAGTTCTCATGCTGCAGGGGGTGCTCTGTGAAATTCTGGATCTTCCAGCCTCTGCCCCAATTGAAATAGATAGGTCCCACAGGGCGCTTAGACCTCCATCCGATGACCCTAAATTCTAGAGATATTATCTGCAACCTTCACAAGTATACACTCAAAGAGCGCATCATGCAAAAAATACGTAATCGGCCATTCTTTGACTTTGATGGGACTCATCTGTTTTTTTACCAGAATCTCTCCAGGCGCACCCTCATGCAGCACAAGGCCCTCCACCCTTTGCTGGCTGCAATTTAGACCACTGGCATTACCTACCGCTGGGGCTTTCCGTTCAGCCTGCAGATGTTCAAAAACGACCGATGGGTCATACTGCACACCATGGACAATCTCCCTTGCTTCCTGCAAACCCTGGGGCTAGAGCCTGTCGACTTTCCAGATTGGCGTTGCACTCCAGACATCCCAATTCCACCGCTTCCTCAACCATGGCTTCCTGCAAGTGGCAAGAGACGATCCCATGGTCAAAAGCGACAGGACGCAGGCTCTTCCCCCGACCCTTTGACGTCTGGAGATTGATGACGTTTGGCGTTCCTTATCTGTCCTCTTTTAGTGGGATCTTGGCTCTCTCCCTCCATGAGTTTGCACCTCTGGCCTATGAACTGACCTAGTGGCTAATTTGGTGCAACACAGAGAGGGTTAAGATTTGCAACTATGTTGTTCTTACTCCTACATCCTTAGAACTGGGCTAGAGCTGCATCCCTGGGTCTACTGTCCCACACTCTCGATGCACATGTCGGGATCCCCCCTATTTTTCAGCCCTAAGGACTGGTCTGGACGGAGCACCAGACCCCACTTTACCTTAGTTGTTGCCTACGTACCCCATTTAATCCTTAGTTATTTAGGTGATCGTCCTTCGTGGGGCACTAGGCCAGTGCTTGGGGGTCTTCTATTTGAATTCTGCCCCGGGCCTGCCCTGTAGTTGATCATTGTGCCGGACCTGTTAGCTCTGGTCTGGCTTGTTTTACGTTATAATTTTTTGCTTTCTCGTGTTTTACTGTCTTTATTTTTACTTTTTTTAAATTTCTCTTTGTTTGTATTCTAGGTCGCACTAGTTCACCTTCACCCACACCTGATCCACTGCAAAGGATAGTCAGCCTGTTCGCCCTTGGCTTCTGGTATGGCTTCACTTAAGGTACTGTCCTATAATGTACAGAGTCTCTGCTCTCCACACAAGTGCAACAAACTATGGTTAGAAATGAAACCCAGTAGGGTTGCACAGATACCGATACCAGTATCCGTGCTGATACTAAGCATTTGGTTGAGTATTGGTACTCGTGCAAATGCCCCAATACCCAAAACAGATACCTTCGGGCTCAGTACCTTCAGCTGTCAGCAGGAATTCCCGCTAACAGCTGAAATGAAAAAAAAAAAGCTAAAGATTATTGGTTGTTAAGAATCGGGGCAGCCGCGTACTTAACAACCAATCACATATGCTCGGGATTCCCCTCCCCGGCTCCTCCTCCCCTCCCGCAAGCTGTCCCCATGCTCGGGACCGCTGGTCCGTATGTCTGTGGACCTTCAGTCCAAGAAACTGCCTGCATTAGAGGTGAGCAAGCCCAGCTCCTTCCATCCCACTGTCCTCCCCCCTCCTGCCGGGCGCAGCTCCCACATTCAGCTCTGCTCATCATGACTCCACTATTTCTGCCACAGTCCGGTTGGAAGCAGGAGTGAGTCCCGTGTGGCCCCCACACAGATCTGTTCTTCTCCTTGGCAGCTGCTTGGCTCTGCACAAAGCGAGGTTCCCACCCCAGCAAGCAGTGGCACAGACACATGGCCAGCACCCCTGAAGCAGATCAGTGTGTAATTAGATTCCCCCCCCCCACACCCTGCAAAGTGAGGGCAATTTGGGCTCCCTGTGGAATAGAGAGCAGTATAAATATAAATATACAGTATGTACTGTGCTGATGTGTCAAAAACTAATTATCTATATAGTGCAAAAAAACATGAAATTAAAATTACTGGCATAGAAAAGTAAATTACAATCAGTTATCAATGCCTAAATATATCTTGACGTGGTCGAATCTGAAAATTAGCATCTATAAAGTTCATGTTTTGGTTTCACCAACCAGTGGAAGTTGGGATTCAGAACAATATGTATTATGTATGAACTTTTGTTTGTGCATGGACACTATATATATGATAATTTTCAGATTATTAACACGCCAAGATATATTTAGGCATCGATACTGTTCACTTTTCTATTCCAGTATTTTTTTTCCTTGTTATTAACACTATATAGATAATTAAAATTTGACACATCAGTGCAGCACATATATTTATACTTATTTTTGGTGCGCAACATACACTGGGTGTTTGCCCCAGCTGAATGTTTTCAATCATATTTATCTAAGTGGCAGTGCATACATTTTTTTTTGTTTTATTTGAAAAGAGAGTAGTAGCCAGGATTGTGATTCTCCTCCCCACCTTATCAGCCCTCCCTTTTTTCTCATCTAGCACATCTTCACCAGGAGTCGTATGGGAGGGTCATAAAGCTGTGATTAGGGGTGAGCTGATCTCGTTAGGAACTAAACTCAGAAAAGAAAGGCAGATTGACTTTCAGAGAGTACTGTCCACACTACAGCAGGCTGAGCTCAAGCATAAACACCAGGGAAATGCTGAGGCCCTCAAAAGTTTGACCAATCTCAGGGAGTTGTTCTCATGCCTTTTGGACCATTGCACCCATAGACAATTACGCTATCTGTCCCACAGATTCTATGAGCATGGCAACAAGTGTGGCCACATGCATGCCAAGGTGCTGCGAAAAAAGTACACTAACACTCACATAAACTCCAATCCCCTGGCGGTGAGGCGACCCTACATTCTTCCAGGATTGCCTCAATATTTTGGGACTAATATTTCGGGACTAAAACAGACAGATCTGTATAGTTTAGAAAAAGATGTCCCCCCAGCAAAGAAAGCCTCTAAGCTACATGCCATTAGCGAATACCTTGCATCGGCTAACCTCCCTTCTCTAAAGTCAGAACAACAATCAGATCTTGAATCTCCTATTTCCCCCCTGGAGATCATTGCTACAGTAAATTCTTTGCCCAAAGGAAGAAGTCCTGGCCTTGATGGCTACACCAAAGCGTACTATGCCAAATTTCTCCCTCTACTGCTAAATCCTTTATGTTGGCTCATATTACGGTGCTCCCAAAAGAGGGTAGGGATTCTACCCTCCCCAAAAGTTACCGTCCAATATTGCTGCTCAATATGGATATCAAAATCTTTGCAAAAATTTTGGTGAACTGCTTGAAATACCTCTTACCATCCATTGTACACCCAAATCAGACGGGCTTTATATCGGGGCTGGAAGCTAGGGACAACGCCATCCGGGCCACACAGCTTATTCATTAGGCACGTTCTCGCCAAAACACTTTACCCTACCTCATTTTGTCCACTAATGCTGAAAAGGCATTTGACCAGGTTGACTGGTCATACCTTAGAGCAGTCCTAGAGGTCCTGGGCTTAGGCCAACACATGCTACGGTGGATTATGGCTCTCTATATGACTCCAAGTGTGATGGTTTGGGTAAACGGCCTCTTCTCCCTTGGGTTTCCGATACAGAATGGCATGAGACAGGGGTGTCCTCTCTCTCCCCCTCTTTTTGCTCTGGTCCTGAAGCCATTTCTTCGGATTGTTCAGGCACACCCTGACATTAAGAGGATAACAGTAGGGTTCACTGAACACATGCTCTCAGCTTATGCTGATGATGTTCTTTTTCATCTCAGGGACCCCCTTGTCTCATTGCCAAACCTTATGCAGGAACTTCAGTTTTTTGGGCTACTGTCGAACTTTAAAATCAATAACAGTAATTCTGAGGTGTTGCCCATTACTTTACCTGAAACGCTGGCTTCTAACTTGCGGGAGGCCTTCCCTATTACTTGGGCTAAGTCCTCCATTAGGTACCTCAGGGTTCAACTCACTGACCATTTTGAGACACTGTACTCTGCCAATTACCCTGCACTCTTGAGCATGGTACTTTGAGATCTGCAAAGCTGTACAAAGACAACCTTCACCTGGCTAGGTTGGATAAATTTAGCTAAAATAAATATTTTTCCCAGGGTGCTCTTCCTCATGCAGATGTTACCTGTCCCTCTCCATTGTAATGGAAATGTGTAAGTTCTGTATATAATTGTATTGTATTTTGTATGTATTGCCCTCACTGTGCATACGGCACTAATAATGTTTTCAGTAAATGTTTACATTCTTTCGAGTCCTGATTAGAATAAGCCTGCTAACGCCCCTTGTTACCATAAATGTACAATTGTAATATTAATGTGATACCTACGTAATCATGTGCATAAAAACCTTCAATTGCGTCATAATAAAGCAGAACAGTAATTTGGAAAGATGCTGAGCGTATCTTTTGTGTCTATTCCCCACTGCAGTAGTTATTATTAATTTGGAACCACTAATCAATATGAGGATAGGAGTTGCCTATCATCAATTTAACCGAGTCAGCATGGCGAGCTTTGCCTTAGGAGGGGATTCCAGGTGACCTTGAGTATCCGAAACGAGGAGCTTGAGACGATCCGGGAATTTCTGATAATCAGCCGGCTGAGGTAAGCCTTTTGCTTACATTTGAGTTATCAGACTTCCTTGATCGGTAAGGCATTTTCGGGACAAAGGGTACCTATTTTACTCCCCTTAATCGAACTGTATTGATTGGTGGTTATATGTTATGTTGTCCCTGTCTATTGTCCATCGGAGTGTTATAGATAAGAAAGGGAAGAATAGTGCTGTTCACAGGTATATGTAGTAAATCTGCTAGATAAAGTAGTTTAGAGGCAAGAGGGTATAGGCACATGTAGAGAAGAGAGAAGACTGGCCAGTCATTATGGGCATTGAATAAAGTAAGGGAATGAAGGGTAAGAGACCCTCAAAAATGCCCAGCGCAAGAGGAGCGATATATATGAACCAAAGGTGCGGTTCCGCCTATACTGAGCCCCTAGATTAATGGTTAGAGTGGACATGGATCCACAATGGGTAACTGGGTTACCAAGGTCCACAGGGACCAAGAATAATGCAGAGTAAATAGCTAAAGAAACAGCTATCTATGTGAGCAGGATGGATCAAGGGTGACATTAACACTAGACAGAAAGGGACATTTTCATGTTAAGTTGTGGGATGAATTTGGGGTCAGGCACTACAACTATTAAAAGTCAGAAACAGAGAAATGAGAATTAAAACAGAATACTTTATATGTTGTCAGAGAGAGAGAAGATGGGATGAGTACTCTGGCTGCCCATCTGATCATAGAAGCTAGATATAAAAGATATCTGAACAAAATAAGGAATGCAGAATTTAGGCAGGAAAATATTAATGAGAGTTAAAAGAAAGTGAGAGAATGATATGCATGTGTTGTGTACAAATGGGAAAAAGTAAATGATTTTAGAGAGATATTGGTGTGTGTGCGAATGCTGGGACCTTTAGTTCTATTGCTTGTGTGTGTCATGTACGCAGATGTGACCCCCTCCTTTGTGCTCTCCTGAAAGAATGTCCCTGAGAGGTCAGTGATAAGCTGGAAGGACACCATGCCAATTCCAGTTTTTTAGACAAAACATGTGCCGGGTTAACGAATCTAATGGTAAACAATGTGATCACAATTATTTTGAATCTGTTTTCCAAACATGGTAAAATGAAGGTTACATTTAACCGTGTATTGCACACATTGAATATCCTTTGATAGTGGAAACACTGCATGTAAAAAAGGGAAATTAAGTAAAATTAAGTAATAATGAGTATTAATTTCTAATATGTGTTTAACAATTTTATTAATAATATAGATATATTGAAACCGGTTTAGACAACCTTTGGTTGAAAATGAAATTTCAAGGTTTTTGATAATAACTTGATGTGCGGTCCGTGATGTGAGAGTTGTTATAAATAACATTTAAATATAACAGACCCATCACATCAAGTCCACACACCCTGTTAGGATAGATGCCACCTGCAGCCAGTTGTTTTATAGTTTTTGATGCTTTCTGGTCCATCATACAGATTGTTGATCCTTTTGTTTTTATTTATTTTTATTTTTGAAATCCAAAGCAGAATGTGTGGATTATGAAATGATGTGCCCCTTTTTCTTGTAAGTACAGTGGTATAAGCAGAAGAATATTTTGGATTTATGGGCATCTCTGCATGACCGCAGGGTATTGTTATCATTTATTATAATATTGCCAGGAAAAAGTTGTGTTTTGAAACATGAAACTGGAGTTCTTACACAAACAGTGTGATAGAAAACAAGCCATTGTAATATATTTATGGAAGCTGGACCCAGTAATGAAGGGTTCACCCCAATATATCAGAGCTGTAGCTTTTATGCAAAGGTGCTATTAGACAAAGTTAGATATTGTTTTGGTCAAACATTTAATTTTTAATGGTCCGACATTCTGTGCAGCAAATAAACAGCTAACTAAATGTTTGTCTAATGAAAGGTTTAAAATATGAGTTTGTTTATGTACAAATCTAACAATGAAAAATGCGTACATTTGAATCCAGCCACCTTATTGCCTCTATTGGAGGAGGCTGGAGACAAAGGAAGACACATGTGTTAAATTGATGGTGTAGTAATCAGCTGCTGTGAGCCCAGTGCAGGACACACTCCCTGAAGACCCAGATATTACATTTTTTGTAGATTTGAGTATGTAGTTTACCACCCAGAAGGATACTCTGTATTCAAAGTCATTGGATCCTTTTTGCCCAGCTCAAGAAGCAGAGCTCAATGTTTTAGCAAAGCCTGTGAGCTATAAAAAGAGTGTATATTTATATAGATAGTCGAGATATAGAGAGCTTTTGGTTCCATTTGAAGGGCCAGAAGTTTGTTTTTACTTCAGCAGGTAAACCAATAAAGCATGCCAAGTTAATTTGATTGGCTGTTTTAGCCTTCCAGGTTCTTGCTGAGGTAGCCATATTAACTTTCACACATGGAAGCAGACCAGGATGCACTAAGGATGCTGCATAACAGCCCCAGACACTTGATGGGTCTGTGCAACTCACAGATTCCACCCTAGTTCTGGCCCAGTATAGCTGGGATTAATAATTCAACTTTAAGGACCCCAGAACAAGAAGAATAAGTGGTCCACAGGGGGCAACTTCTTATGAAACAGGACTTTGGAAAAGGTGATCATTTATGTCTGCCAGCCACTCTTTTTCCTCCAGCTTGACATATGGACCATGTCATCAGTCACAAGCAGTTATGGCTGCCTTAGTAAATGAGCATGGGATAGAGCCAGGGTTCACCACAGTTGTTTTACTAACATACCACTTCTTGTTTTACCTGTTACCAAAGGTGTTACCAAAAGCTGAACATCCCTTCCAGAGATTACAAAAACATATATCCAGATGCCCAAGTCAGGATCTTACGAGTATGCATTTTGTCTGTATGGACATGTTTTTTGGATGTCCAGTGGCAAATGCTACTGCAAAGGCCACAGTAAAAAGTGTTATCAGAAGTAGTTTGTAAGTACAGAGTGCAGAAAGTACAGAGAGTAACAGAGGAAATAATTTTTTATAGGAGAGTCCTTAATAGAAGTTTTGAGGTTTTATTTTTACACCCCTTACTGTCTACAATGTAGCGGACAAAGTAGAGTAAGAAACTAGAAAACTTTTGCCTGAATGTTTTCTTATATTTTATGAAGCCCCTAAGGGGGATGTTGGACTCTCTCCCTATGGGATTTGGTTTTGGAGTGTGTTACTCACTTGCTTATATTTTGTCTCAGCAGCTGAAGTCCTCCATTCGGATCTCACAGAGAATGTTGCTGATCTTTTAAGGTTTTTGACAAACTCATTTATGTGTTTTCTCCCCAATTCCAGATCCTAAAAGTTTGGAAGGATCTAAAACTAAAGCCAGGTGACTTGTGGATTGTTAAGAGACATTTATATATAAGGAAATGTTTGGAGACTCAATACAGCATCTATTTCATGTACAGTTTTTGCAAAACTTGAAGGAAAAGTCACCTGGATCCACACCAGACACTGCAAAAATGACTAAATTAAAGAAATCTCTGTGTTTGATTTGTTTCCCTCTTGTGATCACAGTCTAGGGTACTTTTTTATTCAATTACTTTAATTGTAAGGGATATATATATATATATATATATATATATATATATATATTTGAAAAGTAGTTCAGCCATGTTGAAGTCATATTTGTCTTTTGTATGTCTTCCATTTTATGTAGAATTGTCTGTGTTTACATATGCTGATAAGTCAGCATGTCCACAAATCAGCTAGAAGGCCATTCTGGCCACAGGAGTGTACAGCCAGTACTCTGTAAATATGTCTTATCAATCATTTGTTTTTCACAATGAAAAGTCATTTTGTAATGAAAAAGTTGCTCAGCTATTATTTTCTCCACAATGGAGTTTTTTTTGCCTCTTTGGCCAGGACTACCTCCACCTAAGCGTGTGGAGGTTCCAGGTTAAAGGTTATAGCAGGTATGGTTAGTGATCAAAATATTGATCAAAAGAGGGGAGACTGTAATGGAAATGTGTAAGTTCTGTATATAATTGTATTCTATTTTGTATGTATTGCCCTCACTGTGCACACGGCACTAATAATGTTTTCAGTAAATGTTTACATTCTTTCGAGTCCTGATTAGAATAAGCCTGCCTATGTAACGCCCCTTGTTACCATAAATGTACAATTGTAATATTAATGTGATACCTACGTAATCATGTGCATAAAAACCTTCAATTGCGTCATAATAAAGCAGAACAGTAATTTGGAAAGATGCTGAGCGTATCTTTTGTGTCTGTTCCCTACTGCAGTAGTTATTATTAATTTGGAACCACTAATCAATATGAGGATAGGAGTTGCCTATCATCAATTTAACCGAGTCACCATAAAAACTTTTTCACCCAATTTCAGAGCTTATTGGTCAGGTTTGTATGGCATATTTAAAAAAACGTGGTTGGCAATGTCCTTACTTCAGTGATCTAAAGTGGTGGGGGTCTAGGCCTCCCTGACATACAACACTATTACACGACCATTGTACTTCAACGTATTCTAAATTGGTGCTTTCATACCCGTTCCAAACTGTGGGTCTCTATAGAGAAAACTCTGGCTGGTCGTAACCTATCGTACGCCCCTTGGCTGTCTCGGGAGTACAGAAGGTCCTCAGCATCAATTTCTCCCCTGACAACCCATGTCTTGTGTGTCTGGGACCGCATTAATGCCTTGTATTCCTTGGTTCCCTCTGTGTCCTCGCTGACGCAAATAGGTGGCTTCCTGTGGTTCCCTCCTGGGGAATGCATGGCCTTTTTTGGGTCTTGGGTCGCTGACGGTAAATATAGTTGTGGCAAGCTCTTGGAGAATGGTAGGCTGATCCCCCTGGAGACCCTCAGAGATAGATTCAGATGCATCCCCATGGGCTGGTGGCGATATAAACAACTACATCATTTTTTTCCAGCCAATGGGGGTTCTATTAGGGAGCTCTCTACTCTGACCCCCTATGAGCGGCTGTTCATTGAAAAGGAGCCTACACCTCATATGATCTCTGAACTCTAAAACCCTATAAGCTTCTGGGATCTGCCCCCACTATGCCAAAGCCGGCCTTTATCTGGGAGTGGGATCGTGACTTAGAGTTAGAGTTCACTGAGCAAATAACACACATGTATAAACTCACACACTCTAGCTCCATAGAATCCAGGACACAAGAGACTAACTATAAGCTTTTGCTGTATGTTGTATGTGAGCTTGTTGTCGGAAAGTCCGACCGTGTGTATGCTCCATCGAACATTTTCTGTCGGACGTTCCGCCAACAAATGTTTGCTAGCAGGTTCTCAAATTTTCCGCCAACAAAACTTTGTTGTCGGAAAGTCCGATCATGTATACATAAGTCCGCGCACAAAAGTTCACGCATGCTCGGAATCAAGTACGAGACGGAAGCGCTCAGTCTTGTAAAACTAGCATTCGTAATGGAGATAGCACATTCGTCACGTGGGAAATTTTTAAATCTCTCAGTGCAGCGCATTCTCTTCTTCTTTTCAATGCTAGAATAATGAAGTTGCTTTGCTGCTGATATTCACAGAGTTCTGACAAACTGATTTTTTATTATTTCTCGTGATCTCCTGAATAATCTTTGTTTTTTCTAGTGATCTCCATTTTTTTTTTTTTTTTTTTTCTCGTGATTTCCAGAATAATCTTTTTTTTTTTTCTAGTGATCTCCATATTTTTTTTTGTTTTTTCTCGTGATCTCCAGAATAATCTTTTTTTTTTTAGTGATCTCCATAATATTTTTGGTCGTTTTGTATGTCAAGTTACCACAAAACCATTATTATCTTGTATTTTTTAACCTCAAAGAGGTACAACTATGTTGGTGTCCCTTGTTAATTTGACATTGTATTTTTGAAATGTACCTGCCTACTCACAAACAAATTGTCCTTTTTGATGTAAAACACATAGCCAAGTATTTGTCAAAACAAAAATTATAAATTTAATAGGGGTCATAACAAAATAAAGAAGAAGGCAACGCTGGAGAAACAGTTGGAATTTGTGAAGCCTTTGTACCCCAGGGCAGACATCAATTATTTGACTGTCAAAATTGGTAACCTGAGGAGTCCATTTAATAGGGAGCACAATACGGTCCAGGACTCCGAGAGATCGGGAGCAGCAGCAGATGATATATATGTCCCGAGGCTGTGGTCTTACAACAGCCTGCGCCTTTTGCCAGACCACACCAAACCCAGGATGCCATCACTCCCAACATTTCCTTCTACGTTTCCTTCCATGCTGCTGTGGTGGGTTGGGTGGCTGTGGTGTTGGTGGTGTTGCTAGAGGTGGTGGAGGAGTTCTATGGTCCAACTCACACAGGTGGGTTTGATTTGTGAGTTGGCCCCTCGTCCCCTTGTTTAGGGCCTGAAGAATGATTTCCTCACAGATGAGGCGTTGGCCCTCCTCCTTCCAGTTTACTCGCTGTCACACATCCAAATGACTCGTTGTAAGTATCGCAGTAGTCTGGTGAATTAAAGTAGTCACAGACTCCTCCAGGTTCCTCACCTTCCTGGTCCTTTTGGTTGGAGGGCGGAGGGGAGGAACCTGGGATTCTGTCAGGCTGCTTGCCACGGCCTCCTCCTTCCTGAGACTTACTTGTGTATGAAAATGGTACATAGTTTTAGATTTTTGGTCATCAATCACACTAAATTTAGAGCTCATGACTGTTGCAAATTGAATGTTACCAAATAGAAAAGACTATGCTTCTGACCCTAGCATTTTTCATTCTTGTCCCAATCATTTTTGGCTACTATTGTCTATTGATATGTAAACCACTTTGTTAAATCAGAAATTAGTGATCAGTAATAGCATCTAGTTAACATAATTCCATTTTTGACAAGAAATATGTTAAACAATGCTATACCTGGCTCAAGCTGGGCACATTTTCCTGGGTGGAAGGCCCAGGTTGGACTTCAGGAGCCTCATCTGATGTGAAAGGAAGTGTGGAAAGAAGTGTGGAAGGAAGGGTAGATAGTGATGGCCTGGGTTCAATCTGGTCTGACAAAAAAACGCAGTCTATTGTAGTACCAGAGCATGGGTACATATACGTCATCTGCTGCTGCTCCTGATCTCATGGAATCCTGGACCTTTTTTCACTCCCTTATATGTGCTTCTCAGGCTACCAATTTTGGACTTCAAATAGTTGATGTCTGCCGTGGGAGTCACCGGCTTTACCAATTCCAACAGTTTCTCCAGCGCTGCCTTCCTCTTTTGCTTGTTGGAGTATTCTCTGTATGTCACTTACCAGAGATATGGCAGCTCCCTGTACATGTCAAGGAATTTTGGCAGGATGTCTGGGTCAGTAAATTTATCCATTTTATCTGCAAGACACAACACAAGACAAACCCTAATGTCAGGCTAAACTCTCCTAATCTTGTCCCAATATAGGCCTCAATCTATAAGCAGTATAGGCCACTAACCACTGATGCCCCAAGTTAAAATTGTACCTTTGTTTGCACGAACGGCGCTTACGATCTTCCACCCTCCACTCACAGATTGTACGCACGATTACACTGCGCATGTGTGAAACTCCGCCCCTGTCCTTCTTTCTAGTGTATTCTGCACCTCTTCTCTTTCAGGGGAGTGGGAGAGCACTAGGCGGAGATACAGCAGGTGTGTGCAGAGAGCAGCAACGACGATAAAAGCCCGGAGCAAGGCAGTTCCAGATCCAGGAGGAGATAGAAGGCCTCAAATATGTTCTTTGAAGAGATGGTGGAGATGGTGGACATCTTGAAGAGGGCAGACTATGATGGGAAGTATGGAACGTACACAAACCCAAATGTGAGAAAGGCCAAGATCATGACTAAAGTTGTGAGAAGTCTGCAGAGGAATTTTAGGGTACGATGATCCAAGGAGCAATTGAGGAAATGCTGGTCAGACCTGAAATTGAGGGAGCATGCTCAGTATGGAAAGATCAGAAAAGTGCTTCTAAAAAGTATTTGTCCTGAGTTCATATTATTATTATTACTTTAGTGCTGCTCCACGTGCTTTTCTTTACTGTTGTACAGTTTAAAATGCCAAGTTTGAGGTTCATGGGCACAGTAATCGTCCATAGTAAACATAGTTTGTTTGACCACTAATACGACATTTTTGGCAGATGCAGGTTAACTACATTTGTTCATGTATATTTGTATTAAAAGATGTTTATTACATTGTTGTCTAGATGTGTTTGTAACTATAATGAAATGCAAACTTGATTCAGTGTAAGGAGAGGACGCTCAGCTGTTTACACATCTGGACGCAGGAGCACTAGTGTGGGACACCAAAACAACCTTTTTATGGTGTCCCACGCAGGTGCTCCAGTGGATACTAGGGGTCTCTCCATGTGTGAAACTTGCACAAAACAGGTAAGTATTCCAGCTTTTGAAAGGGAAAAAATCATGTCTTCAGCTTGGAACTCTGCCAAAACAGACAATTTGACGACACTTCCAAGCAATATTTCATATTACTATTTCTCGCCTCAAATATCTGTCTGCTAAATATACCTTTTTTGTATTCACATAGGGGAAAAAAGAATCGGGACATCTGAGGACAACAGGAACCCCACTTCTCCTGAAGAAGGGGAACAACTTAGCACACAACCTGATGATGTGGAGGCAGAGGTTCAGGAATGGTCGAAATGGTAATGTATGCCTGCATATTTAGAAAACATGGTGTTTTTTTTATTTTTAGGTGATGTGTGTGTGGAAGAAGAAACTCACTTCAACAGTGCAAGTGCAAAAGTCCTCATCAGTGAAAAAATGGTGTGCAATCGGTATTTAGAGAAGTTCAATCAAAACATCAATGGTGTTAAAAAAAGACTCACCAACATCATTGATGTTTTAGCCTAAATCCAAAACCACCAAAAAATATAAATGTTGTTGTTATTGTTTTTCATTTTTAAAAGTTTTAAAGTAATTGCAAAGCCAAATTTTGAAGATGCACACAGTGTGTCAACATGTGCTATCTGGCATCATGGGATATCAATGTACACGTTTTGTGGGTGCAACCCCTTCCTCGCAACTGGGGTAGGTGAGAGGAAGGGGTTACTCCCCGAAACATGTCCATTGAGTCCCCATGATTCTAAAATTATAAGTACATCACATACGCACGGATGTATAATCACTAACAACACAAGAGCACTTGGGGCAAAATGGGGAAATAGGAAAAAACGGAGGGAGGAGTTAGATGGACTAATTAGAACCAATGGTTCCTACATTACACAAGCACCAATACACCAATCATAATAGGGGAAATATGAAACAGGGGAAAGAAAGGGAAGGAAAAGGAATATTAATTTAAGGTTTTTTTTATCACATTGCACTGATGCATAATTATCAACAATACGAACACTTAGGGGTAAAATGGGGAAATAGGAGGTAGGGAGGGAGAAGGGAGGGATGGGTTAGATGGGTAAATTAGAATTGATGGGGTGTCCTTTTTTTTCCCCTTCCTCTCTCTCTCTCCCTCTCCCGGATGCCCCCCCTTCTTAGTCCCCATAATTTATTGTGAGGATTTGTGTGGAAATTAAGAAATATCATTGAATGCTCTATATGTCTATATGTAAGACAGATTTGATTGAAGTCAATTTAGATTTAGTAGTGTGACTGGGAAGAATAAGTGGTGTTAGTGGTGATTGAGTGGAAGTAGTTTCCTTTTTGGTAGGGGTTTATATTTTTTTTTCTTCCCTCTTCCCTTCTCCCCCCCTCCATATTCTTAATATGGGGGGGGGGGGGTAAAATTATGCTCCTTCAATGCAAGAGGCCTTAATTCCCCATCTAAAAGAGTACAAATCCTAAACGTATTTCACAAACAAAAGATTGGAATTATTTTGTTTCAAGAAACACATTTTTGCTCAGATCGCATTCCCAAAATAAATAATAGAAACTATGTTACATGGATTCATGATACATTTCCATACTCTAAATCATGAGGAGTATCTATTGTGATCCACAAAGACATACCCCATCAAATATTGCAAAATTTGAATGGTAAAGATGGCAGGTCTTTAGCTATAAAGGTCATGCTATATGGGAAATTGTTTATAATCATTAACATTTATTTATCAAACTATGAACAAATTAAGACCGGAATAAAAATCTTTCTGGACACAATGGATAAAGCAGAAGGAACAATAATTATGGGTGGAGATTTTAATTTCATAAGTACCCATTCCTATAGGAAAAATAGCCAATTAAAAGAATTCAAAAACTTACTAGGAAGATATCAAATGATAGATATATGGAGGGCTCAACACCAGACGGAAAAGTATTATTCATATTACTCAAATACACATAATTCATACCATAGAATAGATTATTTTTTTATTAATCAATCCGGTCTGATGATGACTCCTTCAACAGATATAGGTAATTTTACCTGGTCAGATCGCGCCCCGATATATTTGGAACTAGGGATGATTGAATATAAAAAACCATTAGGAATGTGGAGATTGAATGACAATTTAATCAAAAATAAAGAATGTGAAAAGACATCCAACAAACAGTAAGAGAATTTTTGCTAATTCATGAAACAGATGCTACCTTAATTCCCATGCAATGGGAAACACTAAAATGTGTGCTGCGGGGACTATTCATCAAACATGGATCAAGATTAAAAAAGGAAAAAGTACAGAAAATATCTCAATTAATGATGGAAATTTCAAAACTAGAAAATAAACGCAAACAAAGTCCTAACTCATTCAAAATAATAACCTTAAAAGACAAACAAATGGAGTTACAATCTATGTTGGATGAAGAGTCCCTTCGGCTGAGGGACAAAAATAGAGAACAGTGGTATCAACATGGAAATAAAACAGGGAAAATATTAGCTAAAACATTAAAAAAAACAACAATTTTCGACCTCCATAGTTAAAATATTAAAAACAACTGGGGACTTGACTTACAATCCTATAGAGATACCTTAAACATTCCATACATATTACTCTAAATTATACAATATAAATACACAATTAGAAAATAAAGAAAAGGAAAAGAAGGGGGAAGAAATTTGTAAATATATTAAAGAGACAGCTTTACCTGCAATCTCTAAGGAAGTGATGAAAGGACTGGAAAAAGAATGCTCAGCAGAAGAAATACAACAAGTTATTTCCGAACTGGCCCTGGGCAAAAGCCCAGAACCAGACGGATATAATTCCAGATTTTATAAAGTATTTCAGGATATAATTACTCCTATCCTAAAAAAAAATCTAATTCCATATCCAAAACACAAATTTTTCCACCACAAAGTATGGAAACCCATATTATATTAATCCCTAATGGAGAAAGACCATACACTATGTAATAGTTATCGACCAATTTCTCTTACAGGCATAGATATAAGACTGTACTAAAAAATTATCTCTAATAGATTAACACCTATATTACCTAGACATATAAACTTAGATCAAACAGGGTTTACGAAGGGAAGAGAAACTAGGGATAACATTATAAAAACATGTACATTGGTAGAATACGCACAGAAGGTTGCCATCCCAGCATGCCTTTTATCTATTGATGCTGAGAAAGTGTTTGACAGGGTGGAATGGCAGTTTCTAGAGGAAACACTAATCCAACTAGGATTGGGCCCTAAAATGCTTGGTAGGATTATCGCATTGTATACTAATCCAAGGGCCAAAATAAGAACAAACGGAATGCTATCTGAATATATAGAAATATCAAATGGTACTTGACAGGGATGTCCTTTATCTCCCTTGTTATATATAATGGTAATGGAGCATCTCATTACAGCAATAAGGAAAAATAAATATATTTATATATAGATATTCAAGGGATAAATATTAAAGGTAAAAAATACAATACAATACAAAACAGCCGGATATGCAGATGACTTATTAATATATATTACTAACCCTATTATAACAATTCCAAACTTAATAAAAGAATTTAAACGATTTGGGGAACTAAGCAACTTTAAAGTTAATTATGATAAATCGGAGATGTTAAACATATCATTAACGGAAAAGATACGGACACTTCTGCAAAAAGATTTTCTGTTTAAATGGCAGCAAGAAGCAATAAAGTACTTGGGAATATATATCCCAGGTAATTTATATAACTTGCAGGATCTGAATTACACTGTGAAAATGTGAAAAGTAATAAAATTACTTTCAAAATATGACAAAATAACATATTCCTGGATGGGAAGAATTAATATAGTGAAAATGGACATACTGCCAAAGTTATTATATATCTTTCAAGCAATACCCTTAGATCCTCCAAAAAAATTAATGATGGAATTAAGAAAAGCAATAGGAAGGTTTATCTGGGCTCACAAAACCCCCCGAATAAAAAGAGAAATTTTAATTAGAACTAAGAAAGATGGAGGACTAGCATTGCCTGATTTTTATAAATATTTACAAGCAGCATGATTGACAAGAATTATAGACTGGTATCACAATATGGAAGATAAACAATGGGTTAACTTAGAAGAAGATATTATAGGAGTACAACTCAAATCCCTCTCATGGATAAAACCACACTGAAGACCGGGAAAAAAAGAATTAACGATCTTTGTAGTAGCCACGCTAAAAATATGGGATGCAGTATTAACCACTTGACCACTGGGCACTTAAACCCCCTTAATAACCAGACCAATTTTCAGCTTTCGGTGCTCTCACATTTTGAATGATAACTACTCAGTCATGTAACACTGTACCTATATGAAATTTTTGTCCTTTTTTTCACACAAATAGAGCTTTCTTTTGGTGGTATTTAATCACCGCTGGGTTTTTATTTTTTTTGCGCTATAAAAGAAAAGAGACTGAAAATTCAGTAAAAAAATGAATTTTTCTTTGCTTTGGTTATAAAATGTAGCAAATTAGTAATTTTTCTTCAAAGATTTTTGCAAACATTCCTTGTAATAGGAATATGGCATGACAGGTACTCTTTACAGTGAGATATGGGGTCAATAAGACCCCACATCTCACCTCTAGGCTGGGAAGCCTGAAATAATTAAAAAAAAATGATCCTGGCATCGATCATAGCGGTGAGTCGGTAGAAGCACCGGAGGTTGGCGGGAGGGGGGGCGTCCCCTCTCGCCTCCTGTAAGAATGATCAAGCAGTGGAACAGCTGATATGATCATTCTTATGGTGTAGGGAATCGATGGCTGAAAAAGCTGATATCTGAATGATGCCTGTAGCTGCAGGCATCATTCAGATATCCCCGCACAAAAGCAAGGACATCATACGACGGCGGGCGGGAAGTGGTTAAAACACATTTTTTTTAACACAAAGTTGTCCATTTATACAATATTTCTAACACATGGCATGTACATACCAAAAATGACACCCCAGAATAGATTCTCCTATTCCTACTGAGTATGGTGATACCACATGTGTGAGACTTCCACAGCCTGGCCACATACAGAGGCCGAGTACAGCCGAGTATGGCTGAGCATGGCCGAGTACAGCCGAGTATGGCAGAGTATGGCCGAGCATGGCCGGTTATGGCTGGGTTGGGTATGGCAGAGTATGGCTGGGTATGGCAGACTATGGCTGGGTATAGCAGAGTATTGCAGGGTATTGCGGGGTATTGCAGGGTATTGCAGAGTATTGCAGGGTATTGCAGAGTATAGCACAGGGTATTGCAGAGTATTGCACATGGTATTGCACAAGGTATTGCAGAGTATTGCACAGAGTATTGCAGGCTATTGAAGAGTATTGCACAGAGTATTGCAGCCTATTGCAGCGTATTGCACAGAGTATTGCAGGCTATTGAAGAGTATTGCACAGAGTATTGCAGGCTATTGCAGAGTATTGCACAGAGTATTGCAGGCTATTGAAGAGTATTGCACAGAGTATTGCAGGCTATTGCAGCGTATTGCAGGCTATTGCAGAGTATTGCACAGGGTATTGCACAGGGTATTGCAGAGTATTACACAGGGTATTGCAGAGTATTGCACAGGGTATTGCAGAGTTTTGCACAAGGTATTGCAGAGTATTGCACAGGGTATTGCACAGAGTATTGCAGAGTATTGCACAGGGTATTGCAGAGTATTGCACAGGGTATTGCAGAGTATTGTACAGGGCATTGCACAGGGTATTGCAGAGTATTGCACAGGGTATTGCAGAGTTTTGCACAGGGTATTGCAGAGTATTGCACAGGGTATTGCAGGGTATTTCTGAGCATGGAGGGATGGCTGAGCATAGATGGATGGATGTGGCTCTGTGTCACAGAGCAGCACTGTGGGCACTCAACATCCAGCCAGGTATATTTGTGTGAGAGAGTTGTAGATGACAGTAGGACTGTGTAGGTGATACACCATAGAACTCCTGAGTTAGAATAGGGGAAAGAAAGATAGGAATAAGGAAGAGTTTAGACAATAGGTATTGACCCTGAATAACAAAGGAGAAGAAGTAACTGTATGTTGCATTTAATTGCACTAAATAGCATTGAATTGTGTATAATTGTGTATAATTGTGTATAAATCAATAAAAAGAGATTGAAACAACAATTTAGGCATGGGACCACAATGAAAATCAACATTTTGAGTCCCAATTTGTGTGCATCTTCAAAATTTGGCTTTTACAGAGGTGAGGTCACTCATCTGATGAAGGCAAAATCAACACAGTTTTGACATACTAATGTCTCATATGGCCTTCACTTTATCAAAGTTGGACTTTGTAAGTTCCTGAGTTGGGGATGTGGATGTTATGTTTTTAAACATGCCTGTTTAGCCACAAAAAAGGCTATATCTACTGTCAAACATACATGTTATACACCAAAGATGTTGGTTTGTTTAAAAACCCTTTTATAACGCACATGTGAATGTGCTTGGAGTAAAATAATTTATACTCAACAATGTGTGGCTTCTTCTTTAAATGCTCAATACCATTTGTTTTAGTAAGCTGGTGTAGTTGCAGGGACAATGGGGGGTATTTACTAAAGGCAAATCCACTTTGCACTACAAGTGCACTTGCAGTGCACTTGTAGTGCAAAGTGGATTTGCCTTTAGTAAATAACTCCCACTGTGCTCTAAAATTTGCCCCAATCAGGCCATTTTAGGGATTTCAAGCAATTAATTCATGGAGTTGAAAAGGATGATTATTTTTATCATTAATGCATTACATACATTAACAACAAAAACATTGTGTGCGTATAGCAGACCCACAGCACAACATAATAGTTAGCTGAAGAAGAGATTGTTACCCCATGTATCAAATAAGTTACGATTGCACTATTGATGAAAATGGCCAAAAATAAAAGGCCATTGGAGAACCTAGGAGACAGATAAGAAACACAAGCAGTAAATCAAATGAAATATAAGTTCAGTTTTTCCAAACAAATTTATTTTAAAGAGCTTCTAAAGATTATTTGGCATGCATATCAATTGCCCCCCTACCCGCAAAGTACTCCACATAGCTTTGCCGTACTTTGCGGGCGCTTTGGGGGGGCAAGCCAGGACGGCCAGGTTCAAGTGCCATCAAGGTTTCTGCTGGTGAGTCGGCCTCAGTCGCATCTGAGGCCACATAGTTGGCTGCATTCTTTTGCAGAAAATTATGTAGAATGCAGCAGCACAGAATAATATGGTTCAGTATGTATTCGGCCATATTTATTGACGTTAGGAATAGCTGTAACTGGCTGGCCATTATGCCAAAGGCATTCTCCACCACTCTTCTGGCTCTGGCCAGCCGGTAGTTAAAAACCCTCTGCTCCGGGGTGAGGGTTCTCATTGGGAACGGCCACATCAGATGGTCCCCCAGCACAAATGCCTCATCTGCCACAAACACAAATGGGAAGCCCGCCACGTTATCCTCTAGAGAAGGCAATCCCAGGCTGCCAGTCTGGAGACGCCTGTAGAATTCAGTCTGGGCGATGACTCCTCCATCTGACATACGGCCATTCTTCCCCATGTCCAGATACAAAAACTCATAAGTCACCGACACCACCGCAAACAACACGCTACTACTGTACTCCTGGTAGCTATAGTAGTACGACCCCGAGTTGGGGGGTGGGATGATCCAGATGTGTTTCCCATCTATTGCACCACTGCTGGGCGAATTGGGAGGCCACAGTCTGCCATTCCTGTGGGTTGGAAGGAAACTATGGAGTCAAACAAGAAAAAAAAATTGTACTTTCACACATAACATTGCAAGCAGATTAGACACAAACATTCTTGGCCATAATAAGTATAACATTTATTTAAATGAGTATTTAAAGTCAAAAGTATAAGATCCACTTATCAGATTTCTCACCCCCTCTGATGGCCCATTATAAACATTTTAGGGTGGGAGGGGAGATGTTTTGGACAGGTAACCCTCTCCACTTAATTGAGAGCTGAATGCATAAATAATGTGTGCTACTTTGGCCAGCCCCTCCTTACTTACACTATTGGCAGCCCACTGGACAGGTAAGAAGTGTCATGATCCAAAAATATGAATGCACACTGTCCAAATTGAAGCACATTTTTTACATTCTGCAATTACCTATCAAGATAATAGGAGAACAAAACTTTAAACAGTACCATTTGAAAGTATTCAGGCAGGCCCTTGCACTACATGCTTTGGTGAATTCATCCATAAATATGAACACAAAAGAGGTAGGTATAGTGTGTATGGGTTTGGCAAAGTCAGCAGATAGAGTATTGGTATCGGTTGACTTACCCGGTCGGGGGAGGGTTCCAAATGAGTTTTGGCCCCAAAAAAAGCCTCTTGCACTCTGCATGAATTCCAACACCAAGCTCAACAACAGCACAAGCTCTCCGACGAGAATGTAACCGCAACATGGCTAGAAAACTGTTGGCTGTTCAGAACGAACTGACAGAACGCACTAAAAATCAGAAAGGAACTGAGAAGAACGAGCTGAAAATGAGAAACGAGCGGACAAGAACGCACTGAAAAACAGAAGCAAACTATAAATAGAATGCACTGAAAGACAGGAACAAACTGACAACATGCACTGAAGAACAGATACGAACCCAAAAGCACAAACTGAAAAGCAGGAACGAACTGAAAAGCACGAGGTTGAAAAGCGCGAATCGTCTCTCACAAAACTTCTACTAACATGAGATAAACACGAGATTAGCAGAAGGAGCCCAAAGGGTGGCGCACTGACTATTGAACTTCCTTTTTATATGCTCATCGTATGTGTTGTATGTCACTGCATTCTCACGTTTGTAATTGTTGGCCAACATTTGTGTGACCGTGTGTATGCAAGACAAATTTGAGCCAACAACCTTCGAACAAAAATCCACGGTTTTGTTGGCAGAAAGCCCGATCGTGTTTACGGGGCATTAGAGTTAGCTGAACAAATAACACACATGTATAAACTCACACACTCTAGCTCCATAGAATCCAAGACACAGGAGACTAACTATAAGCTCTAGATGCGTTGGTACCGGGTATCTGCAGCTCTGCCACGTATTTACCCCTTGGTCACAGATCGTTCCTGGCGCAGATGCGTTCAGAGGGGAACACTCCTTCACCTTTGGTGGGAATGCCCTGGGATTCGCCCTTTCTGGTTGGATATCAAAACTCAAATAAAGGATGCTCTTGGGGTTGATGTCCCAATGTCCCAGGCTTGCTTCCTCCTACACGTCCCTACCCTCTCGATGAGCCATTACAATAAAAGTATGTTACCACACCTCCTGAATGCAGCTAAACAACTTATACCTATCTACTGGAAATGTCCACAGGTTCCCACTAGATATGAGTGGCTCAGGAAAGTGGCTGAGATCAAGGAGGCAGAGGAGTAGGTGGCGACGTGTAAGGACAGACGTGAGTGTTTTACTAGTATTTGGGCACCTTGGCAGGAGTATTCTGCTAATCCTGATCCAGTGCTGTCCAGCCTGGAGGTTGCTTTGTTGGAGTTGAGAGTACCTACTTGAATAGTGATGCTAATAACTGAATCCAATCTTCGCATTCCTGTCCACGGTTTTTGTTTTTCATTCTTTCCCTACAATCCGGATCATTGTGGGTGACTAGACTATATTATATGTTATCTTATGTTATGTGTTTTTGTTTAAGTTCCTGTTCTCGTTGTGGTATGTATATTGCACTGGGTGAAATACCTGACCAATGATTCCGCTGCTACAGTGGGGTCTTCGCCCTGGGTGGTCCTGGGATGGGCCCTGGAAGCTTTGCCCCTGGATGGAGGTTTGAGTGAGGCCTCATTGCCCCCCCTCCTGTGGTGGAGCCGGTTTGGTCCCCTGTGGTGGCTTCACGGTGGGAATCCCTGGAGTACCAGAGTTCGCCCTCAGTGTGGGTCTTGTGTTTTATAAAGTCGGAATGCTCGACCAAGGTAACCCCTCCGGTCAATCAGGAGGAGTCCCCATTAGCCAGGATGTTTTACCTTTTCCCCTTTTCCCTCATTTCTCTCTCCTTCCCTTTTATACCCTGTGTCTTTGTAGCCTTATATTTCTTACTTCTGTTGTCTTATTCTACCAGGCACTACCACTTGTTATCACACTGGAAGTCATCTAAAAACCCGAGACTCCTGGCTTAAGCAATGGTGCTGCTAATGAAAACTTCTAGTCTGTGCTGTTGGGGCCCTGCATTGAATTAGGGGATTTGGTGGGAGTGTCCCTTAATGCCAGCATTTGAAATAATTGGTATTTGCATACTGAATGAGCTTGGGTTCTGTGCATTCTTGTGCTTCATTTAGCATCAGAGCAAGTTGTATTTATTTTTACCTGCCACGTGTTATGACAAATGTAGTCTAAATATCTCTAGCAACTCCACTGAGACAAATAAGTTGTTCTCTTTGCAAGGGAAGTTGCACAATCCAAGGGAATTTTCCCAAGATATTAGTGAATGTGGTGAAATTTCTAGCGAATACCCAATCACATGCAAGGAACATAAAAACACAGCTTGCACATGATTTGATGATTGAAGTCAGCAGAGCTTCGCCTCATGCAATAAGGTCTGGGTAAAATTCCCTTGCAAGATGCAACTTCCCCTGCTAAGTGAACAGCCTATGTTTCTTTAGAAAATCAACCTCAATATGTCAATTTCATTTGACAACTGATGAAAAGGGTCCAAGAACAGTGCCCATTATTATGGCTAAAATAAAAAAACAAAACCTGCTGAAATAAAATCACTGCACTAAGTGCTGAAATAAAATAAATAGAATTAATGTGAAATGAAATCATTGTGAAAAAAATCAATATGAGATTGACAAATAACAGCGGCCCTTACAGACATCAGAATACTATAATATCAGGAATACTACTGTGCTGTTATATCTACCCAAAATGTTAATGCAAGTGAAAAACAAGTCCACACCAAAAATCCTCAAATAATATCTAGGAGTGTATCCACTGGTAAAGTTCAACATTAACGACCACTTCCACCAACATCAGTACTTCAGCCACCACCAAATAAAACTGCTTACCAGAGCCCAGGACCTCATAGCATAGGAGGTCTAAAATCGCTTTAGATTTTTCACAGAGGGATAGATGGCTTTCTTGCAGCAGGATACTGTATACACTTAAAACTTGGTTTCACATATAAAAAGGAGGAGGAGGAAGCAACATACGGAGAGATTTACTAAAACTGGTGCACACAGAATCTGGTGTAGTTGTGCATAAAAATCAGCTTCTAAGTTTTAATCCAGGTTCACTTTGAGGGTGGGTTTGAAATCAGCTGAACTCGCATGATTTCAAACTGGCAATGCAGTCTGACTTTGAGGGCGATTTGACAAATCACATGTCAAATCTCTGGTTATTGCCGGCAACGGCACAGTTTGACTCGATGTGACGCCAACTTTGCGGCGCCACACCGGTTCACAAAAGTAGTTCCTTTACTACTTTTGGCGACTTTGGGGGCGATTTGAATAGACATTTGTGCATGAATCCGCAAAGATGTCTGTCAAATCACCCCCGAAGTCAGACTGCATTGCCGGTTTGAAATCGTGCAAGTTCGGCTGAACTCGCATGATTTCAAACCCGCCCTCAGTGTGAACCTGGGCTAAAACTTAGAAGTCGATTGGCTACAATGCACAGTTCCACCAGATTCTGTGTGCACCAGTTTTAGTAACTCTCCCCCATAGTGTGGTATTTTTCCAATCATATAAAAAAAAATGGAATACTCACAAAGGGCAAAGAAACAGCCAGGCATTAACAAAATCAAATGCTGTCAATCCAAGGTGGCGTGATGATGTCACCACTCGATCCCGCTCCAAGGAATGTCATCCGGGGCATCCCTCGATACTCCTAGATATTACTTTGGGACTTTTGGTTTGGATTCTTTTTTCACATTTTTGATTTGTTGTATTAACATTTTGTGTATATATAGCAGCACAACACACTATTTATATGCATTATTATAACCATTATTGGTGGTTACCAGTAATTAACTTATTATCAGAATTTCCTATATGGTTATTCCTTATAATATAAGAACACCAATACACAAATAAATCAAGAATGGATTTTATATTGGTATATTTCTACATGCATTCATCAAATACAAATTCATCACATTAAAATGTTTTAGTAAATTAACTCCACTGTGCTGGAACTAGTATACAAGACATAGAGATATGGGCGAGAGAACGGCCACTTCTATCAGAGCCTCCTGGCATAGCTGTTTTATTTAGTGACTATTCATAAAGTTCTATTTTTGATGGGTTGTCTTCAGTTCTGTTCATGTACTGTACACTTTCAAGACTTGCACCATCAAAAGAACACAATTAGGTTAATTTACTAAAACTGGAGAGTGCAAAACCTGGTGCTGCTCTGCATAGAAACCAATCAGCTTCCAGGTTTTTTGTCAAAGCTTAATTGAACAAGCTGAAGTTGGCTACCATGCACAGCTGCACCAGATTTTGCACTATCCAGTTTTAGTAAATCAATCCCAGTGTTTACTGTCTTGGAGCTGCTGAAACCTGTCTTTCTAACATTGGTAATCAGGTCTTTTTCGAGGTATAGCATGCAGGGCCGTCTTTAAGGCAGGGCAAAAGGGGCAGCTGCCCTGGGCCCTGTCATTATTGTGTGGCCCAAAGCAGCTACCCCATACTTGCCAACTATCCCAGTTTAAATTCCCTCATCCATTGAGGTTTTAGTCCAGTGCTGTGTTCTGATATCTCAGTGTGAAGCTCTAATACTAATGCTGCCCAGTAGGGATGAGCTTTGTGTTCGAGTCGAACCCATGTTCGACTCAAACATTGGCTGTTCGGTCATTCACCGAATTCTGAACGTTATGGGCCATTCGCGACAAATTTGTGTGGCGCGTCACGGCCCATAATTCACTGCGGCATCGCAGTGCATTGCTGGCTGATGATTGGCCAAGCATGCACTATGACCCGCATGCTTGGCCAATCACAGCACCGTCGGTAGAGAGAGCTGTAATTGGCCAAAGCCAGGGTGGCTTTGGCCAATTATGGCTCAGGGGGTTTAGAACACGCCCCACACTATATAAGGCTGCCTGCACGGCGGCCCTGTGCAGTGTGTGTTCCGGCGTTAAAAGAGAGATAGATAGACAGAGACAGTGTCATTTCATTTGAGTTAGATAGATTAGGCAGGACAATCGGTGAGTTAGCTGAACTTACAGTGTATTGTGTATATATATGCATCCCAGGTGTTGCATATATATATATATATATACACTGTATTCAGTTTAGCTAGATCCGTTCCTGTTATCTTCTTACTGACAGGCAGGCTTGTCTTGTTACAGTATTTACAGCTACCTGAAGAAAATTGCTGGTGTTCTTTTGATCCTATTAGTACCACAGTCAGGCAGCTAGACTATTTACAGTTAGTGCAGTGCGTCCTGCTCACAGTGTTCAGCTAAAACTACAAGTTAGTGTGGTGCGTTCTGCTCACAGTGTTCAGCTAAACCTACAAGTTATATTTTTGCGAGCTCTGCACAGTGTTCATCTAAAGCTACAAGTTAGTGCAGTGAGTCCTGCTCACAGTGTTCAGCTAAAACTACAAGTTAGTGTAGTGAGACCTCTGCACAGTGTTCATCTAAAGCTACAAGTTAGTGCAGTGCGTCCTGCTCACAGTGTTCAGCTAAAACTACAAGTTAGTGTGGTGCGTCCTCCTCACAGTGTTCAGCTAAACCTACAAGTTATTTTTTTGCGAGCTCTGCACAGTGTTCATCTAAAGCTACAAGTTAGTGCAGTGCGTCCTGCTCACAGTGTTCAGCTAAAACTACAAGTTAGTGTGGTGCGTCCTCCTCACAGTGTTCAGCTAAAACTACAAGTTAGTGCAGTGCGTCCTGCTCACAGTGTTCAGCTAAAACTACAAGTTAGTGTAGTGAGACCTCTGCACAGTGTTCATCTAAAGCTACAAGTTACTGCAGTGTGTCCTGCTCACAGTGTTCAGCTAAAACTACAAGTTAGTGCAGTGCGTCCTCCTCACAGTGTTCAGCTAAACCTACAAGTTATTTTTTTGCGAGCTCTGCACAGTGTTCATCTAAAACTACAAGTTAGTGCAGTGCGTCCTGCTCACAGTGTTCAGCTAAAACTACAAGTTAGTGTGGTGCATCCTCCTCACAGTGTTCAGCTAAAACTACAAGTTAGTGCAGTGCATCCTGCTCACAGTGTTCAGCTAAAACTACAAGTTAGTGTGGTGCGTCCTCCTCAAAGTGTTCAGCTAAAACTACAAGTTAGTGCAGTGCGTCCTGCTCACAGTGCTCAGCTAAAACTACAAGTTAGTGCAGTGCATCCTGCTCACAGTGTTCAGCTAAAACTACAAGTTAGTGTAGTGAGACCTCTGCACAGTGTTCATCTAAAGCTACAAGTTAGTGCAGTGCATCCTGCTCACAGTGTTCAGCTGAAACTACAAGTTAGTGTGGTGCGTCCTCCTCACAGTGTTCAGCTAAACCTACAAGTTATTTTTTTGCGTGCTCTGCACAGTGTTCATCTAAAGCTACAAGTTAGTGCAGTGCGTCCTGCTCACAGTGTTCAGCTAAAACTACAAGTTAGTGTGGTGCGTCCTCCTCACAGTGTTCAGCTAAAACTACAAGTTAGTGTAGTGCGTCCTGCTCACAGTGTTCATCTAAAGCTACAAGTTAGTGCAGTGCGTCCTGCTCACAGTGTTCAGCTGAAACTACAAGTTAGTGTGGTGCGTCCTCCTCACAGTGTTCAGCTAAAACTACAAGTTAGTGCAGTGCATCCTGCTCACAGTGTTCAGCTAAAACTACAAGTTAGTGTGGTGCGTCCTCCTCACAGTGTTCAGCTAAAACTACAAGTTAGTGCAGTGCGTCCTCCTCACAGTGTTCAGCTAAACCTACAAGTTAGTGCAGTGCGTCCTGCTCACAGTGTTCAGCTAAAACTACAAGTTAGTGTAGTGAGACCTCTGCACAGTGTTCATCTAAAGCTACAAGTTAGTGCAGTGCGTCCTGCTCACAGTGTTCAGCTAAAACTACAAGTTAGTGTGGTGCGTCCTCCTCACAGTGTTCAGCTAAAACTACAAGTTAGTGTAGTGCGTCCTGCTCACAGTGTTCAGCTAAAACTACAAGTTAGTGTGGTGCGTCCTCCTCACAGTGTTCAGCTAAACCTACAAGTTATTTTTTTGCGAGCTCTGCACAGTGTTCAGCTAAAGCTACCTGTAGAAGGTTGGTGGTGTTTTCCTGATCCTATCACTACTGCAGGCAGCTAAAAAAGCTACAAGTTATTTTTTTGCGAGCTCTGCACAGTGTTCAGCTAAAGCTACCTGTAGAAGGTTGGTGGTGTTCTCATACTACAGGCAGGCAGTTGATTTTGCTAGCTGCAGTATCAGTACATATATATATATATATATATATATATATATATATATATATCCCAGCTTAGTGCAGCTACAGGCCATTAGTATGTCTGGAAGGCCAAGAAGGAGAGGCAGACAGTCACAAGCCAATAAGAGAGGGCAAGCAGGCTCTGTGCCTAGTGCTGGTCGTGGAGACGGTGCATCCTCATCAGCCGTGGGACACGCTTGGCCTTTTTTTCGGCAGCTGGCCGTGTTGAGCTGCAACATGCGGAAGACTTGGTCGAGTGCATGACCAAGCCGTCCTCATCCTCCTCATCCTCTCTCACCCATGCTCAGGGTACTTTGTCTGGCAAAGCAGCGGCCTCTTCCCTCGGCTCAATGTCATCAGTGACTCCTTCCCTAGCCCCACCATGTCCTCCCGAAGAGTCCCTCGAACTGTTTGACCACAGTGTTGGGCACATGCTCCAGGAGGATGCCCAGCGTTTGGAAGGCTCTGATGATGATACTGAGCTTGATGAAGGCAGTAACATGAGCACGGACAGAGGGGGTGCCCAAGAAGGACAGCAATCTGGCAGTCATGCTCCCCCTGCTGCAGCATACTGCCAGGTTTGCTCCAGTGATGAGGAGGAAGGGGATGATGAGGTCACTGACTCAACGTGGGTGCCTGATAGGAGAGAGGAGGAGGAGGAGGAGGAGGCGGCACATCACCAACGAGGCAGGATGCCCTCCAGGGGCCAGCCTAAGGGCAGCACATTGACTGCATCACACCCCAAAGCTCCACATGTGCAGGGCGCTGCAGTCTCTGCGCGTTATTCAAAAAGTTCTTTGGTGTGGGCCTTTTTTGAGACGAGTGCATCAGATCGCACCACTGCTATTTGCAACATATGTCTCAAGCGTATCTTGTGTGGCCAAAACATCTCCCGCTTGGGTACCACATGCTTGACCAGACATATGTTGACCTGCCATGCAGTTTGTTGGCAAGCGTATCTAAAAGACCCACACCAAAGAACAAAGAGGACCTCTCCTTGCTCCTCATCAACTGAGATCTCCAACCCCACTATACCTTCAGTCCTCTCTGAGACCTGCACTGAGAGGAATGAAGGTGTAGAATTAGGTGTGTCACAGCCAAGTACTTGTGGGCAATCTGCTTAGGTACACCGACGTCAGATTGTACCAGGCAAATTTCCCTGCCCCAGCTGCTGCACCGCCGAAAGAAGTTCGCTCCCAGCCATCCACATGCCCAGCGGTTAAATGCTAGCTTGGCAAAATTGCTAGCACTTCAACTGCTGCCTTTTCAGTTGGTAGACTCTGCCCCCTTCCGTGAGTTTGTGGAATGTGCGGTTCCTCAGTGGCAGGTACTCAAACGCCACTTTTTCTCACGGAAGGCGATTCCGGCTCTCTACCGGCATGTGGAAGGCAATGTCCATGCCTCGCTGGACAGGGTGGTCAGTGGTAAGGTGCATATTACCGCTGACTCATGGTCCAGCAGGCATGGACAGGAACGTTACCTAAGTTTCACCGTGCATTGGGTGACTCTGCTGGCAGCTGGGAAGGATGCAGGACAAGGTGCAGTAGTGTTGGTGGTTGTTCCTCCACCACGCCTCCAAAATGCCACTACTAATGATTGTGACACACCTCTCTCCTCCACCCCCTCCTCTTCTTCTTCCTCCATGGCCTCTTCCTGTGCTTTGTCCTCGGAACCAGCGGTGCTCCGTAGCCCTTCAAGGGGCTACACAAGTACGCAGGCCAAAAGATGCCATGCGGTGCTTGAGCTGGTGTGCTTGGGGGACAGGAGCCACACTGGGGCAGAGGTTCTGTCAGCTCTGCAGGGGCAGGTTCAGAGGTGGTTGACGCCACGCCAACTTAAGGCAGGAATGGTGGTTTGTGACAATGGCACCAACCTCCTCTCTGCCCTCCGACATGGACAAATGACCCATGTGCCCTGTTTGGCTCACGTCCTTAACTTGGTGGTGCAGCAGTTCTTGGGCAGGTACCCTGGCTTACAGGATGTCCTGAGGCAGGCCAGGAAAGTCTGTGTGAATTTCCACCGGTCATATAATGCCAGTGCTCGGCTGGCAGACCTCCAAAAGGAGTTTAACCTGCCCAAGAACCGCCTAATCTGTGACATGCCCACCAGGTGGAACTCAACGTTGGCCATGCTGCAGCGGCTGCACATGCAGCAGAGGGCCATCAATGAGTACCTGTGCGACTATGGCACCAGGACAGGGGAGCTTGGTTTTTTTTCCCCACGCCAGTGGGCCATGATCAGGGATGCATGCACTGTCCTGTCACCATTTGAGGAGGCCACGAGGATAGTGAGCAGTGACAGTGCATGCATCAGTGACACTGTCCCCCTTGTCCACCTGTTGGAGCACACGCTGCGTGGAACAATGGACAGGGCACTTGAGGCAGAACAGAGGCAGAAGGAGGAGGACTTCCTTAGCTCTCAAGGCCCCCTTTATCCAGACAGTGTTCCTGCGTGCCCGCCGATCACACAGGAAGAGGACGAGGAGGAGGAGGAAGATTGTGTCAGTATGGAGGTGGAGCCTGGCACTCCGCATCAGCAGCAGTCTTTAAGGGATCAGCCCCAAGAAACACATGGACTTGTACGTGGCTGGGAGGAGGTGGCTGCGGACCATGTCGTCCTTAGTGACCCAGAGGACTCCGGACCGAATGCCTCAGCAAACCTACGCTGCATGGCCTCCCTGATCCTGCAAAGCCTGCGTAAGGATCCTCGTATTCGTGGTATCAAGGAGAAGGACCAATACTGGCTGGCAACCCTCCTTGATCCACGTTACAAGGGTAAGGTTGCGGACCTTATCTTGCCATCGCATAGGGAGCAGAGGATGAAACATCTTCGGGAGGCCTTGCAGAAAGGTCTGTGCAACGCGTTCCCAGAGACTGGGAGGTTACAAACTCCTGTTTCTGGACAACGTGTTGCTGAGGCTTCGGTCAGTCAAAGAAGGAGCGGTGGAGAAGGTGGCCGTCTGACCGATGCGTTCAGACAATTTTTTGGTCCGCAGCCCCAAGGTATGATCGGTTCCAGCAACCATCGCCATCGTCTGTTTTACATGGTGCAGGAATATCTAGGGGCAAGATCTGACTTGGACACCTTTCCCACCGAAAATCCTCTGGGTTACTGGGTCTTGAGGATGGATCACTGGCCAGAGCTTGCACAGTATGCAATTGAGCTACTGGCCTGTCCTGCATCCAGCGTTCTTTCGGAACGCACATTCAGTGCTGCTGGAGGCCTTGTAACTGATCACAGGGTGCGTCTGTCCACTGACTCGGTCGATCGACTGACCTTCATAAAAATGAATCAGTCTTGGATCACCACCAGCTACCAAGCACCTGATGCTGATGTAACCGAATAATTTTTTTCAGATCCCTTCAAAGACTGCCTATGCTGATGCTGAGTGACTATCCCTGAGTAATTATGCTCTTCCTCCTCAATGATCACGCTGATAGCTTGTAAGAACATTTTTGGTTCTGAGCGCCACCACCAGTGCCTAAGGCCCAATTTTTCAGCCCCTGTTTAACAGGGGCATGTAATTACAATTTTTGATGCAATACTTTGCAGCAGGGCTCGTTTCTGCATTCCAACTAGAGTATCTCTGAGGGGTTGCAGTGTTGTGGCACCAGCACCAGTGCCTAAGGCCCAATTTTTCAGCCCCTGTTTAACAGGGGCGTGTAATTACAATTTTTGATGCAATACTTTGCAGCAGGGCTCGTTTCTGCGTTCCAACTAGAGTAACTGTGAGGGGTTGCAGTGTTGTGGCACCAGCACCAGTGCCTAAGGCCCAATTTTTCAGCCCCTGTTTAACAGGGGCATGTAATTACAATTTTTGATGCAATACTTTGCAGCAGGGCTCGTTTCTGCGTTCCAACTAGAGTATCTGTGAGGGGTTGCAGTGTTGTGGCACCAGCACCAGTGCCTAAGGCCCAATTTTTCAGCCCCTGTTTAACAGGGGCGTGTAATTACAATTTTTGATGCAATACTTTGCAGCGGGGCTCGTTCCTGCGTTCCAACTAGAGTGTCTGTGAGGACTTACAGTGTTGTGGCACCAGCACCACCACCACCACCAAAGGCCCAATTTTCTGCCCTTGTTCAACAGGGGCATGTAATTACAATTCTTGATCTAATATTTCACAGCAGGGCCCATTTCTGCACCCACCAAGAGCGAGTGAGGACTTACAGTGTTGTGG
The DNA here is from genome assembly GCF_042186555.1 of Aquarana catesbeiana. Taxonomy (NCBI): domain Eukaryota; kingdom Metazoa; phylum Chordata; class Amphibia; order Anura; family Ranidae; genus Aquarana; species Aquarana catesbeiana. The sequence goes on from NC_133327.1 coordinate 549,794,938, forward strand.
CACCAGCACCACCACCACCAAAGGCCCAATTTTTCTGCCCTTGTTCAACAGGGGCATGTAATTACAATTCTTGATCTAATATTTCACAGCAGGGTCCATTTCTGCACCCACCAAGAGTGAGTGAGAACTTACAGTGTTGTGGCACCAGCACCACCATCACCACCACCAAAGGCCCAATTTTTCTGCCCTTGTTCAACAGGGGCATGTAATTACAATTCTTAATCTAATATTTCACAGGCAGGCCCCTACTTTCAAACATCTAACTTACAAACGACTCCTACTTGCAAACGGAAGGAGACAACAGGAAGTGAGATGAAATCTACCCCTGGGAAGGGAAATTCTCTCCTGTAAGAGTTAATATGGGAAAAACATTTCTCCTTTCCACTGATGCTTTCCAATCCTTGTTCCACAAAAAAACCCAAATTTTCAAAAAACATTTGTCATTGGGACAAAAAGTGAGGTTAAATCTTCCGAAGAGGAGGACAGACAGCAAAACAAATGTCGCAGGGGTGATAACCCTTCCCTATGTTTTCCAAAAAGCTTAAAAAAGATTTTTTGGCTGGAGCTAAACATGTTAAAAATGTACCCATTCAAAATTACAAACAGATTCTACTTAACAACAAACCTACAGTCCCTGTCTTGTTTGTACTGCCTGTATACTGCTGTTCAGAGTATATAGGGCCTGGTGGCCCCACACCTTTCCTTATTTTAATTTGGGTGCGGGGTTCCCCTTAATATCAATACAAGACCCAAAGGGCCTGGTAATGGACTGGGGGGTACCCATGCCGTTTGTCTCACTGATTTTCATCCATATTGCCAGGACCCGACATTACATTAAACCCGCAAGCAGTTTTAAATGAGATTTTTTCCTTTAAAAATGAAATTTTGTGCAGGGACTGTTCTAAACATGGGAAACACACGCCACTTTACAGGCATACTATAGACACACCCCTGGTACGATATTTAAAGGAATATTTCACTTTTTATTTTTACTTTAAGCATCATTAAAATCACTGCTCCCGAAAAAACGGCCATTTTTTTAAAGATTTTTTTTGCATTGATACAAGTCCCCTGGGGCAGGACCCGGGTCGCCAAACTCTTTTTAGGACAATACCATGCAAATTAGCCTTTAAAATGAGCACTTTTGATTTCGAACGTTCGAGTCCCATAGACATCAATGGGGTTCTAACGTTCGTGAAAATTTTCGGTCTATTAATGGGTTCCCTCACCTCCGCAGTCCATGGTGTGCAGGCAGTGAGGAGATGATGTGCTGTAACCTCTAGCAACCAATCAGTAAACAGAAATAATGTGCAGTAACCTCTAGCAACCAATCAGTGAGCAGTATTGATGTATAGTAATCTCTAGCAACCAATCAACAAGCATAAATCCTGTGCTGTAACCTCTAGCAACTAATCAGTGAGCAGTAACGATACACTGTAACCTCTGGCAACCAATTGCAATTGCTGCCTGATCTGATTCAGTAAACGGACTTTGAGTCTAGCTGCATTTATTGTATGTCTCAAAGCAGGTGGAGGGCGAAACTGCATGGATGGGGGGGGCCCCAAGGAAATTTTTGCACAGGGTCTAATCAATATTAAAGACGGCACTGATGGCATGTTATGGTTTACATAGTTAGTCTGGTTGAAAAAAGACACAACTTTATCTAGTTCAACCAATGAAAATGGGAAAACAAACAAAAACATTTTTTTACAATCCTATATACACAATCCCATATCCAATGTTGATCCAGAGAAAGGCAAAAAAACCCCAAGCATGATCGGATATTCCCTGGATCAACTTTACCTATAAATGTTAGTATCCAATTATATTATGTACATTTGGGAAATAATCCAGGCCTTTTTTAAAGCAATCTACTGAGCTGGCCAGAACCAACTCTTGAGGAAGCCTATTCCACATTTTCACAGCTCTTACTGTGTAGAAGCCTTTCCATGTCTGGAGATTAAAACTCCTTTCCGCTAGAGGTATAGAGTCCCCCCTTGTCCTCTGTGATGACCTTAACCACTTGCCCTCCGGATGGTTTACCCCCCTTCATGACCAGGCCATTTTTTGTGAAACGAAACTGAATTACTTTAACTGGCAATCCCCAAACCCTTTTTAGGACAATACCATGCAAATTAGCCTTAAAATGAGCACTTTTGATTTCGAACGTTCGAGTCCCATAGACATCAATGGGGTTCTAACGTTCGTGCAAATTTTCGGTCTATTAATGGGTTCCCTCACCTCCGCAGTCCATGGTGTGCAGGCAGTGAGGAGATGATGTGCTGTAACCTCTAGCAACCAATCAGTAAACAGAAATAATGTGCAGTAACCTCTAGCAACCAATCAGTGAGCAGTATTGATGTATAGTAATCTCTAGCAACCAATCAACAAGCATAAATCCTGTGCTGTAACCTCTAGCAACTAATCAGTGAGCAGCAACGATACACTGTAACCTCTGGCAACCAATTGCAATTGCTGCCTGATCTGATTCAGTAAACAGACTTTGAGTCTAGCTGCATTTATTGTATGTCTCAAAGCAGGTGGAGGGCGAAACTGCATGGATGGGGGGGGGGGCCCCAAGGAAATTTTTGCACAGGGTCTAATCAATATTAAAGACGGCACTGATGGCATGTCATGGTTTACATAGTTAGTCTGGTTGAAAAAAGACACAACTTTATCTAGTTCAACCAATGAAAATGGGAAAACAAACAAAAAAATTTTTTTACAATCCTATATACACAACCCCATATCCAATGTTGATCCAGAGAAAGGCAAAAAAACCCCAAGCATGATCGGATATTCCCTGGATCAACTTTACCTATAAATGTTAGTATCCAATTATATTATGTACATTTGGGAAATAATCCAGGCCTTTTTTAAAGCAATCTACTGAGCTGGCCAGAACCAACTCTTGAGGAAGCCTATTCCACATTTTCACAGCTCTTACTGTGTAGAAGCCTTTCCATGTTTGGAGATTAAAACTCCTTTCCGCTAGAGGTATAGAGTCCCCCCTTGTCCTCTGTGATGACCTTAACCACTTGCCCTCCGGATGGTTTACCCCCCTTCATGACCAGGCCATTTTTTGTGAAACGGAACTGAATTACTTTAACTGGCAATTACTCGGTTGTGCGATCCTGTACCCAAATAAAATGTATATTCTTTTCTCCCACACAAATAGAGCTTTCTTTTGGTGGTATTTAAACACCTCTGCGGTTTTTATTTTTAGCGCTATAAACAAAAAGAGACTGACAATGTAAAAAAAACAAAAACAATATTTCTTACTTTCTGCTATAAAACAAATCCAATAAAAAAATCTAATTTCTTCATCAATTAGGCCAAAATGTATTCTGCTACATATTTTTGTTAAAAAAAATCCCAATAGGCATATCTTGTTTGGCTTGCGCAAAAGTTATAGCAACTACAAACTATGGGGTAGATGTATGGAACTGTTATTTATTTTTTACTAATAACCAGTTGCCGAATGCCGCACGCCGATGTACATTGGCACAATGACACGGGCAGGCATAAGGGCTTACCTGTACGTCCCTAACTGCCCGCGGGCGGGGGGTCCGATTGGACCCCCCCCCGGTGCCTGCAGAGGTCAGATTATTGTCAGGAGCGATCCGAGGTGAGGGGGAGGCCACTGATTCATGTCCACCCCCTCACGATTGCTCCTGGTAAATGAGGAGCTTCCTTGGCTTCTGAACTGTAAACAGAAGCTGAGGAAGTGATGTTATCTCTCCTCGTGAAGCCTTTTCGTTCCGGCTTCCGAGGAGGGAAGACATCAAGTAAGTGCACCAAACACTACACTAACAGTAGAACACTCTAGGCACACTTTCACCCCCTGATCACCCCCCGATCACCCCCCTGTACCCCCTGCCACAGTGACACCAATAGCATTTCTTTTTTTCTGATTATTGCATTGGTGTCATTTTGTGACAGTTATAAGTGGTAGGGCAGTTAGTGTTAGGCCACTTTAGGTCTAGGGTACCCCCTAACCCCCCCTAATAAAGTTTTAACCCCATGATCACCCCCCGTTGCCAGTGTCACTTATCTGATCGCCACACCAATATCATGCAATAAGTGACTTTAAGTGTTCCAAAAGTCTATTAGAGCACTAATCTACCTGCTTGATTCGGCCCACTGGGGGCCGCTACTGGAGGTGAGAGGCTGGGGGGAACAATCGGTGTGTGCACCAGAAGCAAAGAACAGCACAAAGTCACTATTATCTGCACGTCTCTAATAGACTTTTGGAACACTTGAAGTCACTTATTGCATGATATTGGTGTGGATTGCATTGCACCAATGTCACATTTTTTGGAACTACACCCATTTATTTATTTTTTTATTTTTTCATTTTTCATTTTTTCATTTTTTGTTTTCATTCTTTGTTTTTTAGCATCTCACATTGAAGGGATGTGTGTATTAATATTCATTGCACTTATGTCACTATTTGCTTACATCTTTTTTTATATTGTTGCGTAACAATTTTCTGCATCCGTATTTGCAATTTATTATTTATGGTTTGATCATACACTGGTTTATTTGTCACATTCTAGAGAAGACGAGGTCACACGTCTTATGTTATAGCGAGCAAGGTCTTATTACAATTTTTTTTGCACATGCAAGCATATTTGCACTTTTACATTTTTTGGACTGCATTTAGAGGCACCAGCATGTTATTTTGATTATTTAGTTCATTTTGGGATTTGGTCACTGCACTAGTGAGTTTACTTTTGCACAAGTCACTTTATGTATTTATTGACTCATTTGACAGGTAGGCTATTTATTGGTTTAGTGGCTATAACCTATTGTCACACACCCGTTATTTGTATTAGGAGGATTGTATGGATGGTGATTGACAAGTTATTACTTATCTTGCTTCTCTGCAGTCAGGTACGGGAGGATGGACTAGCACCACATATTATTCTTCATTCTTCTACATCTTATTATTGACTCACTGAGGTGTTGAGTGCACCCATTTATGTTGGCAGCTCTCTATCTGGTACCGCATTATAGTTTGTGCTTAGGTTGTATATTCTTTATAGGAGGTTGTGGTTTTTGCGCATTAGTTTCTATATCTTTGGTTATCGATCGATCACTGTCACTTACAAAACACTAAACACATAACTGCAGTGTTCGCAGAGTCAGGCCTGATCTCTGCGATCGCTAACAGTTTTTTGGTAGCGTTTTGATACAGTCAGGAGCTTTTTTGCCTGTGAGTCTCACTAGTGTACCACTAAATTTAGAGCCCAAAATGGCAAATCGAAGGTACACTAGTGAAGAGGCCTACACGTTTCTGAGCATGACAGATAGTGAAGAGAAAGTCACTCATCTGTCAGATTCAGGCTCAGAATACAAACCTGTAGACAGCAGTGGCTCAATGACAGATAGCTCTGACGATGGAGTTGTGGTCCCTGCCAAAGTCAGGCGTGCCAGACCCCAATCTTCTTCTTCTGCTGTTGAGGTGCAAGAACCGCAGGGCTTTTGTATGGAGCAGAGAAGTACTAGCGCTGCTATTCCTTCTGGTGAACTGGCAAGCACCAGCGGTCTAGTACACCCTGGTCGTACATCCAGCACTGCAGTAACACTTGGTGACATGGCGAGTCCCATAAGTGCAGTTCAAGCTGGTGAGGTGGCAAGCACAAGTAGTGTCCCGCTGCCACCAAGAAGATGAACACAGGCCCGTCGTGCCCATAGTGCCCTTCCTGCTGCATTCACCAATCCTAAATGGGAACCCACCACTTCTGCAGAACCCGTACTTCCCCCATTCACTGGCCAACCCGGCATTCATGTGGAAACAGTTGATTTTACGTCACTTGATTTTTATTCGCTGTTTTTCACCGAAGATCTTTATAGAGCTATTGTGGACCAAAGCAATTTGTACACTGGTCAACACATCGCCACTATTCCCCAGTCCTCCCTTGCCAGAGATTGGAAACCAATTACGGTTTCCGAATTTAAGATCTTTCTGGGCCTTTCCCTCCTCATGGGCATAACCAAAAAGAGTGAGTTGCGGTCTCATTGGTCCACTGACCCAATTCACCACATGCCCGTGTTCTCTGCTTCCATGGCCAGGGCACGATATGAGCAGATTTTTCAGTTCATGCACTTCAACAACAATGAACTCTGTCATCCTCGTGGAGACCCTGGATACGATTGGCTCTACAAAATTTGGCCCCTCGTAAACCACTTCAACCAACGTTTTGCAGACTTGTTTACTCCCCATCAAGTTGTCTGCGTTGATGAGTCCCTGATTAAATTTTCTGGCCGCTTGTCATTCAAACAGTACCTTCCCAGCAAGCGTGCCAAATAGGGTCAAGATGTATAAGTTCTGTGACAGGGCCACAGGCTATACATGGTTTTATGGTTTATGAGGGAAGAGATAGCCACGCAGAGCCGACAAACTGCCCTGACTACATAGGAAGCGCTGGCAAGATTGTGTAGGACTTGGTGACACCCTTATTCGGAAAGGGGTACCACTTATATGTGGACAATTATGCCACTTTTTAGTCACCTTTTTGATCATCAGATTGGAACATGTGGCACCGTGCGACCTAATTGCCGGGGCTTTCCCCAGCGGCTTGTAGATTCTCGTCTTAGGCTGGGGGAGAGAGCCTGCTTGCAGTGTAATAATTTGCTCGCTATGAAGTGGAGGGATAATAAGAATGTTTTCGTTCTTACCTCCCTTCATGCAGACACGACTGTCCAAATTACTACGGCGACTGGTGTTGTGGAGAAACCCCTCTGTGCCCACGAATATAACCAAAATATGGGGGGGGTGGACCTCAATGACCAGTTGTTGGTGCAGTACCTAGTTGCCCATAAGGCCAGACGCTGGTATAAATAGGTGTCTGTATACTTATTTCAATTGGCTTTGCTGAACGCTCATGTGCTATACAGAGCTTCAGGACAGACTGGATCCTTCCTTAAATTCCATGAAGAGATCGTCAGAGCCCTTCTGTTTCCAGACGGTGCTCCACCTCACCTTCCCCAACCAAATGCAGTAAGCCGGCTGCATGAGAGGCATTTTCCTTATGTCCTCCCGAGTACCCCTACCAAATGAGCCCCCAAAGAAAATGTTGTGTCTGTAGAAAGCGCGGATATAGGCGTGATACCCGCTATTATTGTCCCTCCTGTCCTGACAATCCTGGTCTTTGCATTGGTGAATGTTTTGAGTGCTACCATACACTAGTTTTAGCGTAGGGTACAGCATTGCACAGACTAGGCACACTTTCACAGGGTCTCCCAAGATGCCATCGCATTTTGAGAGACCCAAACCTGGAACAGGTTACAGTTACAAAAGTTACAGTTGTAAATAAAAATGTAAAAAAAATAAAGAATAAAAAAATACACACAAAAAAATTATAACATTAAAGCGGAGTTCCACACAAAAATGGAACTTCCGCTTTTCGGAACCCTCCCCCCCTCCGGTGTCACATTTGGCACCTTTAAGGGGGGAGGGGGGTGCAGATACCTGTCTAAGACAGGTATTTGCACCCACTTCTGGCATAGACTCCCATGGGAGTCTACGCCTCTTCCCGTCCTCACCGCGCTGTCTCCTGGGAAACACACAGCTCCCAGGAGAGAGCGGGGACCACTTGGGACGCACAGCGCAACTCGCGCATGCGCAGTAGGGAACCGGGAAGTGAATCCGCAACGCTTCACTTCCTGATTCCCTCACCTAGGATGGCGGCGGCAGCTGCCGAGAACCGAGCGGGTTCTCGGTGTCGCCTGCCGACATCGCTGGACCCTGGGACAGGTAAGTGGCCATGTATTAAAAGTCAGCAGCTGCAGTATTTGTAGCTGCTGGCTTTTAATTATTTTTTTTTGGCGGTGTGGGTGGACCCCCGCTTTAATGTTACTTTGTTTTATTGTTAACCATCATTTGCTTAGCAGGTACGCCATTCAGTTGCAGCGCGGATTTATTTATCTTGACAGCAACCGCGTTTGCTCCCACGATACATAAAGCCATGACCAGTGCTGTTGGAAGTGATTTCTGCACCACAGTTAAAAAAAAGAGCATATATGCCAAAGCATGGGGGCAGCAGGGGCGGAGGAGCGATTTGCTCCTAACTTTTGGGGCGGATGCCCCCATGCTTCGGCATATATAAATGGTGCATGTATGCCCATCATTAGAAGTGGGTGGATGAAGGGAAGTATTCTAATGGTGGACATACCCACCGATCAATCTCTTTTTTTCGTTCAGCCCACAGGCTGCATGAAAAAAAAGTTTAGAATATATGCCCAACAAGGACCAGCAACGTACTGGTATGTTGCTGAACTTTGAGTGGTTATACCAGAATGATGCCTGCAGGTTTAGGTATCATCTTGGTATCATTCTTTTCAGCCAGTGGTTGGCTTTCATGTAAAAGCAATCCTAGCTGCTAATTAGCCTATTAGCCTTGCTTTAAAAAAATATATAATGTTTGGGGGTTCAAAGTAATTTTCTTGCAAAAATTTTTTTTTTCATGTAAACAAAAAGTGTCAGAAACGGCTTTGTCTTCAAATGGTTAGAAGAGTGGGTGATGTGTGACATAAGCTTCTAAATGTTGTGCATAAAATGCCAGGACAGTTCAAAACCCCCTCAAATTACCCCATTTTGGAAAGTAGACACCCCAAGCTATTTGCTGAGAGGCATGTCGAGTCCATGGAATATTTTATATTATGACACAAGTTGCGGGAAAAAGACAAATTTTGTCACTAAATGATATATTGCTCAAACATGCCATGGGCATATGTGAAATTACACCCCAAAATACATTCTGTTGCTTCTCCTGAGTACAGGGATACCACATGTGTGAGACTTTTTGGGAGCCTAGCCGCGACGGGGCCCCAAAAACCAAGCACCACCTTTAGGGTTTCTAAGGGTGTACATTTTTGCTTTCACTCCTCACTGCCTATCACAGTTTCGGAGGCCATGGAATGCCCAGATGGCACAACCCCCCCCCCCCAAATGACCCAATTTTGGAAAGTAGACACCCCAAGCTATTTGCTAAGAGATATGGTGAGTATTTTGCAGACCTCGCTTTTTGTCACAAAGTTTTGAAAATTGAAAAAAGAAAAAAAAAATACATTTTTCTTTTCTTTCTTCATTTTCAAAAACAACTGAGAGCTGCATAATGCTCACCATGCCCCTCAGCAAATAGCTTGGGGTGTCTACTTTCCAAAATGGGGTCATTTAAGGGGTTTTGTGCCATCTTAGCATTTTATGGCCTTCAATACTGTGATAGGTAGTGAGGAATGAAATCAAACATTTACGCCCTTAGAAATCCTGAAGGCGGTGCTTGGTTTTCGGGGCCCCTGAGCAATATATCATTTAGAGACAACTTTGTGCAAATAAAAAAAGTTTGTAATTTTCCCGCAACTTGTGGCAAAATTTAAAATATTCCATGGACTCAACATGCCTCTCAGCAAATAGCTTGGGGTGTCTACTTTCTAAAACAAGGTCATTTGGGGGGTTTTGTGCCATCTTAGCATTTTATGGCTTCAAAACTGTGATAGGTAGTGAGGAGTGAAATAAAAAATTTACGCCCTTAGAAATCCTGAAGGCGGTGCTTGGTTTTTGGGGCCCCGTACGCAGCTAGGCTCCCAAGAAGTCCCACACGTGTGGTATCCCCATACTCAGGAGAAGCAGCAGAATGTTTTTTGGGGTGCAATTCCACATATGCCCATGGCATGTTTGAGCAATATATCATTTAGTGACAACTTTGTGCAAAAAAAAAAAAGTTTGTCATTTTCCTGCAACTTGTGGCAAAATATAAAATATTTAATGGACTCAACATGCCTCTCAGCAAATAGCTTGGGGTGTCTACTTTCCAAAATGGGGTAATTTGGGGGGGTTTTGTGCCATCTTGGCATTTTATGGCCTTCAAAACTGTGATAGGTAGTGAGGAGTGAAATCAAAAATTTACGCCCTTAGAAATCCTGAAGGCAGTGATTGGTTTTCGGGGGCCCCGTTCACGGCTAGGCTCCCAAAAAGTCCCACACATGTGGCATCCCCGTACTCAGGAGAAGCAGCAAAATCTATTTTGGCGTGCAATTCCACATATAACCATGGCATGTGTGAGCAATATATCATTTAGTGACAACTTTTTGTAAAATATTTATTTATTTATTTTTTTGTCATTATTCAATCACTTGGGACAAAAAAATAAAATATTCAATGGGCTCAACATGCCTCTCAGCAATTTCCTTGGGGTGTCTACTTTCCAAAATGGGGTCAGTTGGGAGGGTTTGTACTGCCCTGCCATTTTAGCACCTCTAGAAATGAGATAGGCAGTCATAAACTAAAAGCTGTGTAAATTCCAGAAAATGTACCCTAGTTTGTAGACGCTATAACTTTTGCGCAAACCAATAAATATACGCTTATTGACTTTTTTTTTACCAAAGACATGTGGCTGTATACATTTTGGCCTAAATGTATGACTAAAATTGAGTTTATTGGATTTTTTTTATAACAAAAAGTTGAAAATATCATTTTTTTTTCAAAATTTTCAGTTTTTTCCATTTATAGCGAAAAAAATAAAAACCGCAGGGGTGATCAAATACCATCAAAGGAAAGCTCTTTTTTGTGGGAAGAGAAGGACTCAAATTTTGTTTGGGTACAACATTGCATGACCGCGCAATTAGCAGTTAAAGCAACGCAGTGCCACATTGTAAAAAGTGCTCTGGTCAGGAAGGGGGTAAAACCTTCCAGGGCTGAAGTGGTTAATGGCAGCAATCAGCGACTTAATGCAGGACTGGGACATTGTGGTGGACAAATTGGACACTAAGTGACAATTTTTGGGGACCAGTGAGACTAATACAATGATCAGTGCTAAAAAATATGCACTGTTATGCCCCGTACACACGGTCGGATTTTCCGACGGAAAATGTGCGAGCGGAGCTTGTTGTCGGAAATTCCAACCATGTGTGGGCTCCATCTGACTTTTTCCATCAGATTTTCCGACACCCAAAGTTTGAGAGCAGGCTATAAAATTTTCCAACAACAAAATCCGATCGCGTCAATTCTGACCGTGTGTGGACAATTCCGACGCACAAAGTGCCACGCATGCTTAGAAGAAATTCTGAGATGGAACTGCTCGGTCTGGTAAAATTAGCGTTCGGAATGGATATAGCACTTTCGTCAGGCTGCAATGTTTTAAATTGTTTAATGCAGTTCACTCTCTTCTGCTTTATAATGCTAGAAGAATGAAGTAGTTTTGCTGCTCATATTCACACAGAGTTCTCACAAACTTCTTTCTTTATTATTTATGTTGATTTCATCAATATAATATTTGTATTTGCCACATCTGACTCAAAAATTTGAATTTTTTTTGTTTGTTTTGGTTAGTATTTTTTTCAAGCCTGATCTTTTTTATGTATTTTTTTTTACATCCTGAATATTTTTGGGTGTGTTTTGTGTGTCAAGTTACCACAACACGATTATTATCTTGTATTATTTAACCTCAAGGAGATTGCTTGGTGTTGGTGTCTCTTGTTAATTTCACATTGTATTTTTGAAATGTACCTGCCTCCTCACAAACAAACTGTCCTTTTTGAATGAAAACACACATAGGCAAGTATAATTGAAACACAAATTCCTTTATGAAGGGCTCATAACTAAACAAAGAGGAAGGCAACGCTGGATAAACATCAGAAATTGGCGAAGCCTTTGGCCCCCAGGGCGCACATCAATTATTTGACTGCTAAATTGGTGACCTGAGGAGTCCATATATAAGGGAGTTCACTCTGGTCCAGAAGTCCAAGAGAATCATGAAAGCTGCAGATGACATGTATGTCCCCAGGCTGTGGTCATACAAGAGCCTGCATCTTTTGCCAGACCAGACTGAACCCAGGTCATCACTCTCTGGTCTTCCTTACATGCTTCCTTCCCGGCTGTGGCTCTGGTGTTGGAGGTGTGGCAGGAGGAGGAGTAGGACCTGGAGGAGGAGGAGGAGGACCTGGAGGAGGAGGAGGAGGACCTGGAAGAAGAGGAGGAGGAGGACCATGGGTGAGCTGATAAATGTGGCTTTCGCATGTGAGTTGTCCCCTCAACCCCTTCTGTAGAGCTTCTAAAATGACACACTCACATAAGAGGCGTTGGCCCTCCTCCATTTGCAGCATTTTGCAGGCTGTTATGGCAGCAAAATCCTTTTCCACACTGTGGGGGGTTCTGAGGGCCTCAGTAGCCTTCGAAAATAGGCCTATTGCAGCCTCCTCCAGGTTACTCCTCTTCCTGCCACTTTTTGGTTGAAGGCGGAGGGGAGGGACCTGGGTATCGGGCAGCCTGCTTGGCCTGGCCACCTCCTGGCTGAGACTTCCCTGTGTATAAAAAAGGGACATCGTTTTAGTTTGTGGTTCATCAATCACAATCAGAAATTAGTACTCCAAACTAACATCTATTTAACATCATTAATTTGACAACCAGAAATATTTAGAAGAATGCTATACCTGACTCAAGCTGGGCTCCTCCACATGTTGCTGCCTGGAAGGCCCAGGTTGGACGTCAGAAGTCTCAGCTGGAGGGGAAGGAAGAGTGGAAGGAAGATTGGAGAGTGCTGGCCTTGGTTCAGTCTGATCCGCCAGAAAATGCAGCCTGTCATAGTACCACAGCCTGGGGACATAAATGTCACCTGCAGCTCGATAAGTGCTCCTCATGCCACCAATTAGGATCTTCAAATAGGTGATGTCTGCCGTGGGGATCATCGGCTTCACAATTTCCAGCAAATTATGCAGTGCTGCCTTCCTCTTTGTTTGGTTCTTATAATCAGGATGGTTCACCTGGCACAGACAAGGCAGCTCCCTGAACATATGTATGAATATGCATATCAAATCCTGATTCTTCAAGATATCCATTTGCACTGCAAGACACAACACAAGACAAACCCTAATGTCAGGCTAAAGTCTCCTAATCTTGTCCCAATATAGGCCTCAATCTAGAAGCAGTATAGGCCCAATTTTAAATCTTACCTTCGTTATCACGATCGGCGCCTCCAATACTCCTTCCTCTGCTCACAGATCGTAGGTACTACACACCCGTGTTACGCTTTATATACACTACGCATGTGTGAAACTCCGCCGGCCCCTCTGACGTTCTTTCTAGTCTATTCCCCGTCCCTTCTCGTTCGGCGCAGTGGGGGAAAAGTACATGGTGGAAACACAGCAGGTGCGTGCTAATTACAGCAACGAGGAGGAGAAGGAGGAAAGCCTGGAGCCAGAAACGTCCTGATCCCAGAAGAGACGATTTAAATATGTCCTTTGGGGAGATGTTGGAGATGGTCGATATCCTGAAGAGGGCCGACTATGACGGGAAGTATGGACCTTACCCCAACCCCAATGTCAGAAAGGCCAAGATCATGGCGAAAGTTGTCAAGAGTCTGCAGAAGAATTTTGGGGTACGTCGATCGAAAGATCAACTAAGGAAGCGGTGGTCGGACCTCAAATTAAGGGAGCATGAGCAGTACAGAAGGATCAGGAGAGTGCTGCAAAAAAGTAAGTAGTTGTGCTGTGTTCCTATTCTTTATTTTTCTAACGTTCGTGCTGCTCCATGTGCTTTTCTTTACTGTTGTACGGTTTAAAATGGCAACTTTCATGTTCATGGGCACATTATTCGTTTGTATGAAACATTGTTCGTTCGGCATAGAAAACACCATGTTTTGGACATATGCATTTGAATACATTTTTGCTAGTCTACTTCTCTTCAAATAATTTTGTTGTCTAAATGGGTTGTTAACTAGAATGAAATGCAAACTAGATTCTGAGGACACTCAGCAGCTGTTTACACATCTGGACGCTGGAGCACTAGTGTGGGACACTAGAACACCCTTTTTATTATGGGGTCCCACACAGGTGCTCCAGTGTATACTATAGGGGTGTCTCCATCTGTGAAGCTTGTGCAAAACAGGTAAGTATTCAAGCTTGACAAAGTGACAAAAATATTTCTTCATCTTGGAACTCTGCCAAAACAGACAATTGTACCCCACTTCCAAGCAAATGTTTCATGTTCCTATTTCTGCCATCAGATATCTGTGTGCTAAGAATACCTATTTTTTTTTTACATAGGGGAGAAAAGACTCGGAGGACACCACTCATCCGAGGAGACCACAGACCCCCCCACCTCATGAGGAAGTGGAAATCCACCAAAGTCAACAGTAGGAGGAGGAGGGAGACGTGGTGGAAATAGTCACAACAACAGGTGACTGCGACCACAGGCTCAGGTAAGAGATGGATGCCTGCATATTTATAATAAATGGTGTGTTTTTGTGTTTATATTTTTAGGTGATCGTGATGTTGTGGATGAAGGATATTTCACCAGTAAGAGTGCCCAGATCCTGATCAGGGAGATCATGGGGTGTAATAGGGACTTGGAAAACATCCAGAAAAACATCAATGATGTTAAAACCAAAATGAAGAACATCATTGATGTTTTAGGGAGAGTTTAAAACACCTCCATATCCCTTATTTTTTGGGGGTTTTTGGAATCAAACATTTTTTCAGATTTTTTGACATATTTGGGAAAAGCCAAATTTTGAAGATGCACACAGTGGGGCTGATTTACGAAGCATTTGCGCCATAAACTGCGGTGCACGCCAATGCGCAAATGACATTTTCGTATTTACAAAGCATTTGCGCCGGTAACACAGCGTGATCCCCCATTTACTATTCTCTTCCCGGTGCACGGGAAGAGGTGATCTGTACGCCACTACAGACCTGGTGCACGGCATCTTTAACTTCAAATTTAAACAAGCTGGAAGTGCCAATAATATGGGGGTGATGTGGGGTGATGTCACATATATGGCCAAAATAGAATGAGAAAGTAACTTTCTCTGAACTAGCATTTGCGCACGTTCAAATACTTTGGTTAACTGCACCGGCAAAATATTAGTAAATGTCAGGCAACGTAAAAGCAATTGCATAGGTTGAACGGGCGCACCTCTAGACTTTCTTTTTTTTTTTTTTAACCCTGATTCACTTTGTGCGGCTCTAATGAAATGTCGGTCCGGCAAAACACATGAAAGTTCATTGATAAAAACAGCATTAAGAAAACAAACAAAATTCTGAAAAAAAAAATGCGTGGGGTTCTCCCGAAATTCAATACCAGGCCCTTCAGGTCTGGTATGGATATTAAGGGGAACCCCGCGCAAAAAAAAAAAAAAATGGGGGGGTTCCCCTAAAAATCCATATCAGACCCTTATCCGAGCATGCAACCTGGCAGGCCACAGAAAAAGAGGGGGGGACGAGATAGCGCCCCCCTCCTGAACCATACCAGGCCACATGCCCTCATCATTGGGAGGGTGCTTTGGGGTAGCCCCCCAAAACACCTTGTCCCCATGTTGATGAGGACGAGGGCCTCATCCCCACAACCCTTGGCCGGTGGTTGTGGGGGTCTGCGGGCGGGGGGCTTATCGGAATCTGGAAGCCCCCTTTAACAAGGGGACCCCCAGATCCCAGCCCTCCCCCCTGTGTGAAATGGTATGGGGGTACAAAAGTATCCCTACCATGTCACAAAAAAAGTGTATAAAATGTTAAAAATGACAAGAGACAGTTTTTGACAATTCCTTTATTTAAAGTCTTCTTCTTTCTTCTATCATCTTTCTTCTATCTTCCTTTGGTTTCTTCCTTCATCTTTATCTTCTTCTTCATCTGGTTCTTCTAGTTCTTCCTCCGGTGTTCTCGTCCGGCATCTTCCTCCATGGCTCCGGCGTCTTCTTCCCTTCGTCTTCTGGGCCACCCTAAGTGGCCAGTTCACACCATAGAAATGCAGTCTGGACGCGTTGCAGGTGCTTTTCTGCATGCACGTTTTTGATGCGTTCCAGTGCATTTTTGGTGCATTTTTTGATGCAGTCCAGTGCTTTCCCCCCCTCTTTTTTCTTAACCTTAAATAAGGACAAGTGTGTTCCAGAGCGTTTTTGATGCGTTTTACAGCTTTCCAGTACAGTCCAGTGCAGAAAAATGCAGCATGTTCAACTTTTCTTTCTGGAACTGGAACGCACTGGAACGGCAAGCACTGGTGTGAACTATGCCATTGCTAACCATATAACTGAATTTCCTTGCATTTTTGATGCATAAAATATAAACTGGACTGCATTGGTGTGAACTGGCCCTTAAGGAATAAAAGTTATTTAAAACTACTTGCAGCTATAATGAAATGTCGGTCCGGCAATACACATAAAAGTTAACTAGGCTGATTGGCATGTCTTAGACAAATCCCTTTTTTCTTTCCTCATATTTTTTTTTTCTTTAGTTTTAAGTTACTTTCCTGGTGCCTTCATGGTAGCACATGCATGGATTGTGCATATGCTGCCATGGATAGTGACCAGGAAAGTAACATTTTAGAGTGGTAAGTATTCAATTTTCTTTTTGAGCAGTGGTTTTCAGCCTCAGTCCTCAAGTACCCCCCCGACAGGACATGTTTAGGAAATTGAAGCTGTCCAAAATACAAAGCCATTGACTTTGATTTAAAGCACCTGTGCAAGATGAAGGAAAACCTGCAAACATGGCCTGTTGGGGGGGGGGGGGGGTACTTGAGGACAGGGTTGAGAAGCACTGATTTAGAGCACTGAACTAAAATCAAGCTGAAGACAATCCTATTCTAATTGTGGACATTTGAGGGAAATCAAGATTTTTATTTATGTATTTTTTTTAAGGTTGGGCTTTGTGTCCCTTTTCTTAAAATTGGCTTCACTTCCTGTCACATAGCCAAACAGGAAGTGAGAGTAAAACCCTAATAATATTTTTCCTTGGGGACATACAGGTCAATCTAACTAGTGCCCCCATTATGCAAATTGCACTCTAGCACTTTGTTGTATACACCCCAAATTATTAGGTATTTTGGGGTTTATTAAAGGCAAATCCTTTCTGCAATACAAGTGTAATTGATGAAAATCAGAGGGGTAGCATTGGTGATTTTATCATCCAATCAT
This sequence comes from Aquarana catesbeiana, assembly GCF_042186555.1. Taxonomy (NCBI): domain Eukaryota; kingdom Metazoa; phylum Chordata; class Amphibia; order Anura; family Ranidae; genus Aquarana; species Aquarana catesbeiana. Next base: position 549,811,845 of record NC_133327.1, read on the forward strand.
GTAGAGGCAAAGATGCTGTTTTTTCTTTTCCTTGCATGTCCCCCCTCGGATCTCCAGCAAATTCACTTCTAAGTGCACTTGTAGTGCAGAGTGGATTTACCTTTTAGTAAATAAACCCCAAGATACATAATAATTTGGGATGTACATGGCAAAATGCTAGAGTGCAATTTCCCGAATGGGGAAACTATTTAGATTGACCTGTGTGTCCCCAAGGACATACATTGGTAGGGTTTTACCCTCACTTCCTGTTTGGCTATGTGACGGGGAGTGAATAATTTTGAATGAGAAATTGGCAAAATTTGGGTGGTGTCTTCACCCTATCAGGGGTGTAGACATCCCCCAAAACTTATAATCCCTCTGCAGTCTATCCCCAAGCAAAAATAAGAAAGGATTTTAATGAGTTTAATTTTGCACAGACACATTCCTAAGTTCAATTGTGATGCATGTTAATGGCCCATTTAGACCTTTAATAGAAAGTCATCGGTTGCCTTTGACTCTAAACATTATTTTTGGCCAGTCCTAGAAATCTGCATCTGTTTTTTCTATTAACCACTTGGTGTCTGTGCTATAGCCAAACGGCGGTCACAGCGTGGACCTGAATTTCTGTGAGGCTGTCATAGGACGGGCTCCCCATATGCTCCCTGCTGCGCACGCACTGGGTCACTGAGACTTGGGTGATCACAGATCAAAGTAATGCCGCGTACACACGGTCGGACTTTCCGGCAGACTTGGTCCGGCGGACCAGAGTGTGCCGGACAATCCGCCCGTGTGTAGGCGCCAGCGGACTTTTCCGGCGGACTTTTTCCCCAAAGTCCGCCGGACCAAGATTTGAAACCTGTTTTAAATTTATCCGCCGGACTCAGTTTCGGGCGGAAAGTCCGCTCGTCTGTGTGCTGGTCCGACGGAAAGCCCGCTCGTGTGTATGCTGGTCCGACGGACCAGATACGACGCGAGGGCAGGGTATTGCATCTCGCGCTCGCTGCAATAGGAAAAACAGATTTTCCTATTGCGGTGAGCGCGGGGCATACCAGGCCCTTAGGTCTGGTATGGATTATAAAGGGGAACCCCCTACGCCGAAAAAACGGCGTGGGGTCCCCCCTAAAATCCATACCAGACCCCAATCCGAGCACGCAGCCCGGCCGGTCAGGAAAGGGGGTGGAGACGAGCGAGCGCCCCCCCTCCTAAACCGTACCAGGCCGCATGCCCTCAACATGGGGGGGTGCTTTGGGGGAGGGGGGCGCCCTGCGGGGCCCCCCACCCCAAAGCACCTTGTCCCATGTTGATGAGGACAAGGGCCTCTTCCCGACAACCCTGGCCGTTGGTTGTTGGGGTCTGCGGGCGGGGGGCTTATCGGAATCTGGGAGCCCCCTTTGATAAGAGGGCCCCCAGATCCCGCCCCCCCACCCTATGTGAATGAGTATGGGGTACATGGTACCCCTACCCATTCACCTAGGGAAAAGTGTCAATAATAAAACACACTACACAGGTTTTTAAAATAATTTATTAAACAGCTCCGGGGGGGGGGTCTTCCTCCGGCTTCGGGGGTTCCTCCGGTTCCTCTTCTCCCGGCGTCCGGTTGGTTCTTCTCCGCTCTCTTCTCCCGGTGTTCCAGTTCTTCGGCCGGCTCCTCTGCTGTCTTCAGGTAGCTCCCTTGCCAGCAGAGGTCCGGACTTCTGGGCTTCTTGGCTTCTTCCCTCTTCTCTTCTCCAGATGTTGACACGACGCTCTCTCCGGCTGGACTGCTCTCTGAGGGCTCCGTTGTGACTTATATAGGCGGAGACCCCAACCCCTAATGATGTCACAGTCCCTGGACATGCTGGGACTGTGACGTTTTAGGGGGCGTGGTCACCGGGTGATGTTGACCACGCCCCCTAAAACGTCACAGTCCCAGCATGCCCAGGGACTGTGACATCATTAGGGGGCGGGGTCTCCGCCTATATAAGTCACAACGGAGCCCTCAGAGAGCAGTCCAGCCGGAGAGAGCGTCGTGTCAACATCTGGAGAAGAGAAGAGGGAAGAAGCCAAGAAGCCCAGAAGCCCGGACCTCTGCTGGCAAGAGAGCTACCTGAAGACAGCAGAGGAGCCGGCCGAAGAACTGGAACACCGGGAGAAGAGAGCGGAGAAGAACCAACCGGACGCCGGGAGAAGAGGAACCGGAGGAACCCCCGAAGCCGGAGGAAGACCCCCTCCGGAGCTGTTTAATAAATTATTTTAAAAACCTGTGTAGTGTGTTTTATTATTGACGCTTTTTCCTAGGTGAATGGGTAGGGGTACCATGTACCCCATACTCATTCACATAGGGTGGGGGGGGGGCCGGGATCTGGGGGCCCTCTTATTAAAGGGGGCTCCCGGATTCCGATAAGCCCCCCGCCCGCAGACCCCGACAACCAACGGCCAGGGTTGTCGGGAAGAGGCCCTTGTCCTCATCAACATGGGGACAAGGTGCTTTGGGGTGGGGGGCCCCGCAGGGCGCCCCCCTCCCCCAATGCACCCCCCCATGTTGAGGGCATGCGGCCTGGTACGGTTTAGGAGGGGGGGCGCTCGCTCGTCCCCACCCCCTTTCCTGACCGGCCGGGCTGCGTGCTCGGATTGGGGTCTGGTATGGATTTTAGGGGGGACCCCACGCCGTTTTTTCGGCGCAGGGGGTTCCCCTTTATAATCTATACCAGACCTAAGGGCCTGGTATGCCCCGCGACGGGGCTCGCAAGGTGTCAATCTTGCCGATAAAAGCGGCAAGATTGATTTCCTTTTCTAGTCCCGTCGCACATGAGTCACGTTCAAAATGAACGGACTTGTCCGTGTGTGGGCAAGTCCGTTCATTCTGAAAGTCCGCCGTAACTCCGGCGAAAGTCCGTTGGAAAGACGGGCGGACTTAGCCCGCCGGAAAAGTCTGGTCGTGTGTGGGCAAGTCCGTCCGTTTTAAAGTCCGGCGCACCTGGCGGACAAAGTCCGTCAGAAAGTGTGCCGGACCAAGTCCGCCGGAAAGTCCGACCGTGTGTACGCGGCATAAGAGCCGATCTGTTTATTTTTTCTACTCACGCTGACAGCATGAGGATAAGGATAAAAGCTGATCACCGGCTTAGGTGCAAGGGACATTGGTCCCGAAGAGGCAATTCTGCCTCATCTGTGCCCACCAGTACCACCTTCCAGTGCCATCTATCAATGCCTACCAGTGATCCCAAGCAGTGCTGCCTATCAGTGTAACCAATCAGTGCCACTTCTTTAGCGTACATCAATGAAGGAGAAAAATTACCTGTTTGCAAAATTTAATATCAAAATATCCAAAAATATCCAAAATTATTTATAAAAATCTGTCTTTTCTTTTGTTTGAACAAAAGAAAAAAAACACACAGGTAATCAAATACCACCAAAAGAATGCTCTATTTCTATTAAATCTGGCTCAGTATGACCGTGCAATTGTCATTCAAAATGGATCAGCGCTGAAAATTGGTCAGGACAGCAGGGGGGGGGGTTTAAGTGCCCAGTAAGCAAGTGGTTAATTTCCATGCCAAATATGGATTTCTGTAATAAAGATGTGTGCCCGCTGTGTATACGGCATGTGCGTAAGCAAGTCGCGCACATATGAATGGTACTCATTGTAAATCATGGAGTACAACTTGTGATGCAACTTTTCAGTCCCAAGTGGCCTTAGGCTCTCTTTCCACTACTGCGAGTTGTTGTGCGACTTGACACATGTCAAGTCGCAGGACAAGTCAAAACACATGTATTTCAATGTTCCCCCGTTCTAATTGGTGCAACTCCAAAAAAAGTTCTTGCACTACTTTGTTCCAACTTCAGTGCGACTTTTTCTCAGATGTTTTGAATTAGTCGCATGACACGGCATTAAAGCTCGGTTTCCACTATTGCAAGCCCAAAGTTGCGTTTTTTTTGCCGCGAGTTTCCCGCAATTTTTTGCCAAATCTTGAAGCAATGCCTGTGTATTTTTGAGTTCTATGGACCTCAAGTCGCCTTAAAGTGGGACCAAATAAGTGCAGGGACTACTTTGAAGTTGCTGCGACTTGAAGTCGCACACATATGAACGGTACTCATTGTAAATCATGGGGTAGAACTTGTGATGCAACTTTTCAGTCCCTAGTGGCATGACAAGTTGCAATAGTGGAAAACAAGCCGAAAAAGCACATTGTAAATCACGCAACTTTGGGGTTGAAATAGTGGAAAGAGAGCATTAGGCTAAAGTGGTAATAGGAAGATGCACTGTAAGAATTACTTCTAATTGTAGAATATCAAACAGGCTCTTGCAATGAATCTAATTTATGGAAGATCTAACTGATTGGCCAGTGTATGGTGACCTTTAAAGATATGAAAACTTGAATTTCTGGTGTTTAAGCCTCATACACACGATGGGACTTTGTACCCCGTGGACGGAGCCCGCTCTGCTCAGCGGGGGATCGCTCCGTCGATCCCTGCTGGGCAGGCAGATGACAGGTCTGTCTCTGCACACTGTGCAGGGACAGACCTGTCAGAGTGCCGCTTTCCTCTATGGGGGATCGGATGATGACGGACCGTACAGTCCGTCGTCACCCAATCCGATCCGCAGATGGATGGAAAAATAGGTTTTTCCTCCGTTACACTTTTTAGGATTGGAGTGGGTCGGATGTCAGCGGACATGTCACCACTGACATCCGACCCTCCATAGAGGTCTACGGAGTGTCCGTTCAGGTTCGAGGCGGACCTGAAAGGTCCGTCCATGTGAGGGGAGCCTTAGGCCCCTTTCACACTGGGGCGGTGCGGGCAGCAGCGTTAAAACTGCGCTATTTTTTACTGCTTTACCGGCAGTATTCGGCCGCTAGCGGTTTTAACCACCGCTGAAAAGGGGTTAAATCCACCCACAAAATTCCACCGCAGCGGCGTTTTGCCGGCGGTATAGCTGCGCTGTCCCATTGATTTCAATGGGTAGGAGCTGTTTATACACCGCTCCAAAGATGCTGCTAGCAGGACTTTTTTTAGGCCCCTTTCACATTGGGGCATTTTTAGGCGCTACGGCACTAAAAATAGCGCCTAAAAAACACCCTAAAGAAGTGGCTCCATTCACTCCAGTGAGGGCTTTCACACTGGAGCGGTGCGCTGGCAGGGCATCACAAAAAATCCTGCCAGCAGCTTCTTTGGAGCGGTGAGCTCACTGCTCCTCCCCATTAAAATCAATGGGGCAGCGCTGTGATACTGCCGGCAAAATGCCGATCCAGCGGCGTTTTGCGGGCGGATTTAACCCCTTTTTGGCTGCTAGCAGAGGGGTTAAAACCGCCCCGTGGGGGGTTAAAACTGCCCCGCTAGCAGCCGAATAATGCAGCTAAAACGACAGTAAAGTGGCGCTAAAAATAGCACCCATGAGGTGCACCCTGCCCCAAAGCACCCATCCCCCCATGTTGAGGGCATGCGGCCTGGTATGGTTCAGGAGGGGGGGTGCTCGCTCATCCCCTCCCTTTCCTGACCTGCCGGGCTGCGTGCTCGGATAAGGGTCTGGTAAGGATTTTGGGGGGACCCCCATGCCATTTTTTAAAAAAATTTTTGGCATGGGGTCCCCTCCGAATCCATCCGAATCTTGAGGGAGAACTCCATGCCAAATTTTAAATAAGAAACCGGCATGGGTTCCCCCCAGGGGCATACCAGGCCCTTCGGTCTGGTATGGTTTTAAGGGGAACCCCCTACGCTAAAAAAACGACGTAGGGTCCCCCCTCAAAATCCATACCAGACCCTTATCCGAGCACGCAGCCCAGTCGGTCAGGAAAGGGTGTGGGGATGAGCGTGCGCCCCCCCTCCTGAACTGTACCAGGCCGCATGCCCTCAACATGGGGGATGGGTGCTTTAGGGAAGGGGGGCGCGCTGCAGCCCCCCCACCCCAAAGTACCTTGTCCCCATGTTGAAGAGGACAAGGGCCTCTTCCCAACAAACCTGGACGTTGGTTGTCGGGGTCTGTGGGCGGGTGGCTTATCGGAATCCCAGAGCCCTTTTTAATAAGGGGGCCCCCAGATCCCGGCCCCCCACCCTATGTGAATGAGTATTGGGTACATCGTACCCCTACCCATTCACCTAGGAAAAAAGTGTCAATTAAAAAAACACACTAGACAGGTTTTTAAAGTCATTTATTACTATTACTTAATTAGTCTCTTCCGTGCTCTCCATATCTTCTCACGGTCTCTGGTTCTTCTCCGCGCTCTCCGGCTCTTCTGCCGGGCTCCTCCGCTATCTTCTGCTCATTTGTCGCTCTTTTGCTAGCGGAGGAGCCCAGTCTTCTCCCGCTGTCCAGTTCTTCTGTCACTGTCTGGATCTTTTTCGCTCCGGTTCTTCTGCCAGGCTCCCCGCTATCTTCTTCCAGCTCTTTTGCCAGTGGTGGCCCGGTCATCTTGTTCTTCTTCTTCTTCTTCGTCGTTGCTGCCGCCGCCTTCTCCCCTCTTCTCTTCTTCCGATGTTGACACAACACTCTCTCCCACTGTACTGCCGTCTGCAAGGTGTGTGGCGACTCATATAGGCATTGGGCATGGCCACCGTGTGATGTCACCCGGTGACTCCGCCCCTTATGTCATCACAGTACCAGCATGCCCTGGGACTGGGCCGTCATAATGGGCGGGGTCACCCAGTGACATCACACGGTGATGAAGAGAGGAGAGGAGAGGGGAGAAGAGAAGAGAAGAGAAGAGAAGAGAAGAGAAGAGAAGAGAAGAGAAGGCAGCAGAAGAGCCGGAGACCGGGAGAAGATCCAGATAGCGCGGAAGAGACCCCCGAAGTCGGAAGAAGACTCCTGGAGCTGCCTAATAAATTACTTTAAAAACCTGTCTAGTGTGTTTTTTTCTTGACACTTTTTTCCCCCCAGGTGAAAGGGTAGGGGTACCATGTACCCCATACTCATTCACATTGGGTGGGGGGCCGGATCTGGGGGGCTCCCGGGTTCCGATAAGCCCCCCCGCCCGCAAACCCTGACAACCAACGGCCAGGGTTGTCGGGAAGAGGCCCTTGTCCTCATCAACATGGGGACAAGGTGCTTTGAGGCTTTGTATTTTGGACAGCTATTTTAGATAAGATAAAATTTCCTAAACATGTCCTGTCGGGGGGGGGGGGTACTTGAGGACTGAGGCTGAAAACCACTGCTCAAAAAGAAAATTGAATACTTACCACTCTGAAATGTTACTTTCCTGGTCACTATCCATGGCAGCATATGCACAATCCATGCATGTGCTACCATGAAGGCACCAGGAAAGTAACTTAAAACTAAAGAAGAAAAAAAATATGAGGAAAGAAAAAAGGGATTTGTCTAAGACATGCCAATCAGCCTAGTTAACTTTTATGTGTATTGCCGGACCGACATTTCATTATAGCTGCAAGTAGTTTTAAATAACTTTTATTTCTTAAGGGCTAGTTCACACCAATGCAGTCCAGTGCATATTTTATGCATCAAAAATGCAAGGAAATTCGGTTATATGGTTTGCAATGGCATAGTTCACACCAGTGCTTGCCGTTCCAGTGCGTTCCAGTTCCAGAAAGAAAAGTTGAACATGCTGCATTTTTTCTACACTGGACTGTACTGGAAAGCTGTAAAACGCATCTAAAATGCTCTGGAACGCACTTGTCCTTATTTAAGGTTAAGAAAAAAGAGGGGGGGAAAAGCACTGGACTGCATTAAAAAATGCACCAGACTGCGTTTCTATGGTGTGAACTGGCCACTTAGGGCGGCCCAGAAGACGAAGGGAAGAAGACGCCAGAGCCGTGGAGGAAGATGCCGGACGAGAACACCGGAGGAAGAACTAGAAGAACCAGAAGAAGAAGATAAAGATGAAGGAAGAAACCAAAGGAAGATAGAAGAAAGACGATAGAAGAAAGAAGAAGACTTTAAATAAAGGAATTGTCAAAAATTGTCTCTTGTCATTTTTAACATTTTTGACACTTTTTTTGTGACATGGTAGGGATACTTTTGCACCCCCATACCATTTCACACAGGGGGGAGGGCCGGGATCTGGGGGTCCCCTTGTTAAAGAGGGCTTCCAGATTCCGATAAGCCCCCCGCCCGCAGACCCCCACAACCACCGGCCAAGGGTTGTGGGGATGAGGCCCTCATCCTCATCAACATGGGGACAAGTTGTTTTGGGGGGCTACCCCAAAGCACCCATCCCCCATGTTGAGGGCATGCGGCCTGGTACGGTTCAGGAGGGGGGGTGCTCACTCGTCCCCACCCCCTTTCCTGACCGGCCGGGCTGCGTGCTCGGATAAGGGTCTGGTATGGATTCGGGGGGATCCCCATGCCGTTTTCGGTTTTCAGGTTTTCTAAATGCACATGTGATTGTGCTGGTATTAAAAAGATTGATAATCAAGAATGTGTGGATTATTGTTTCAATGCTCCCAAACTTTTTTTGTGTTGAAATTGGTGTTTTCTGTGAAAATGGTGGTTATTTCCTAAGGGCAAATCCACTTTGCACTACAAGTGCAGTTTCAGTGCAGTCTCAAGTGCACTTGTAGTGCAAAGTGTATTTTCCTTTAGTAAATAACAGGTGCTTTCTAATGTTACACAATCACGCCATTTTCAGGACTACCCACATTTCAGTCAGGGTCAGCTAAAAGAAACACAAGCAGTAAATGTCAGCAAATATTTTAGTAGTTAAAATTCGTTTTTTATTTAAAAAAGGTCTCAGACATTGTCTGGCATATTGATGCCCCCCTATCCGCAAAGTATTCAAGGTATCTTAGACAGACCTTGTGGGCACTCAGGGGGGCAAGCCAGGATGGCCAGCTTCAAGCGCCGTCAGGGTTGGTTCATTTACATGAATTCCAGCCTCAGGCCCAACTGAGGCAGCATAGTTGGCAGAATTTCTCCTTAAAAAGTTGTGGAGAACACAGCAAGCCAGGATGATGTGATTCAGTTTATACTCCGCGATGTGTATGGGTGTAAGAAATAGGCGGAACCGGCTGGCCATGATTCCCAATGTGTTCTCCACCACTCTTCTGGCTCTGGCCAGCAGGTAATTAAAAACCCTCTGGTCCGGGGTGAGGGTCCTCATAGGGAATGGCCACATAAGATGGTCCCCCAGCGCAAACGCTTCATCCGCAACAAAGATGAATGGGAGTCCTTCCATTGTCTTCTGGAGGTGGCAAGCCCAAGCTGCCATTCTAGAGATGCCTGGAGAACTCCGTCTGGGCGATTACTCCACCATCCGACATCTGGCCATTCTTACCTACGTCCACATACAAGAACTCATAGGTAGCCGACACCACCGCCAACATCACAATACTATTGAACCCCTTATAATTATAATACTATGACTCCGAGTTGGGTGTTGGGATGATGAGGACGTGTTTCCCATCAACTGCCCCTCCGCAGTTAGGAAAGTCCCACCGCTGGGCAAAGTGGGAGGGCACAGTCTGCCATTCCTGTGGGTTGGAAGGAAACTGTGGAGTCAAACAAGAAAAAAAATTAATCATTTTGCACATAAACAATGAAAGCAGATTAGACACAAACATTCTTGGCCAACATCAGTATAACATTTATTTTAGGGAGTAATTAAAGACCAAGGTATAAGGTCCACCTATAAGATCCCCCCCCCCCTTTCATGGGCCATTTGTAAAATTTTATGAGGAGGAGATTTTTTGGATAGGTAACCCTCTCCACTTCATTGAGAGATGAATGCCTACATAATGTGTATTACTTTGGCCAGCCCCTCCTTACTTACACTACTGGCAGCCCACTGGACAGGTAAGAAGTGTCATAATACAAAGATATAAATACACACTGTACACATTTTAGCACATGTTTACATTCTGATATTACCTATCAAGATAATAATAGGATACAAAAACTTTAAACAGTACCATTTAAAAGTATTCAGGCAGGCCCTTGCACTACGTGGGGAATTCTTTGGGGAATTCATCCATAAATATGACCACAAAAGAGGTGGGTATAGTGTGTATGGGTTTGGCAAAGTCAGCAGATTGGTATCAGCTGAGTTAGCAGTTGGGGGGGAGGGAGGGTTCCAAATGATTTTGGGACACAAAAAAAAGCCTCTGGCACTCTGCCTGAATTTAAAGCACACATCACAATTTTACACATTTTAGGGGGTGTTTAGGGTAAAGCACTACTATGGAGCTGACAAAATACATTGTTAAGTGACTACGCTAGGTGAATATAGGGCCAGGAGAGCATGCTGGGGAGGTAAGTGAAGGCAAATATGTATGAAGGACAAAAAAATTACATAAAAATCCAGCATGCATGAGGACAAAGGGGACATTCACAGCATATTACAATTATGGTAATTAGGGAATGAGGAAAAAAATACAAGATATTAACAAACATTAAATACAATAAAATGTGATGTTAAAGGATAAAAATCTTACCTTAATATACTCCTTCTGCAGGATCTGAATGATGGCAGAACAGGTCCCTGGGATAATGATCCCCAGAGCCTGGGGGGAGATGCCTGTTGAGAACTTGAGGTCCTGCAGGCTTCTCCTCGTCGCCAAGTACCGCAGGCTGTCGACTAGCCTCTGCTCCGGAGTGATGGTTTGCCTCATGCAGGTATCCTGCCTGCTGATATAAGGGGTCAGTAAAGCCAACAAATGGTGAAATACGGGGTCCGTCATCCTGAGAAAGTTCCTGAAATCATCAGGATTATTCTCATGGATCTCACGGAGCAAAGGCATATGACAGAACTGGTCACACTGGAGCAACCAATTCTTGGTCCATGAACTCCTCCCCACCCTGTTCATGGACTGGGCTTGTGTCAAGGTAAGGACCCCAACACCAAGCCCCCGCACAACACGAACTCTATGAGGAGTACGTATACGCAACATGGCTAGAAAACGGTCGGCTGCTCAGAACAAAGTAACAGAACGCACTGAAGAACAGCAAGGCCTTTAAAGAGCGACCTGAAAATGAGTCGTGAACAAACACGAACACAATGACAAGTAATTGTACTCGCTGCACACACTGAAGACCAGATACAAACCCACAAGCACAAACTGAACAGCAGAAAACAATCTGAAAGCCACGAGTCTGAAAAAGCGCGAATCGTCTCTCACACAAACTTTTACTAACACGAGACTAGCAAAAGGAGCCCAAAGGGTGCCTGAACTGCCCTTTTATAGTCACGTCGTACGTGGTGTACGTGACCTCATTCTTGGCGATCGGAAATTCCGACAACTTTGTGCGACCGTGTGTATGCAAAACAAGTTTGAGCCAACATCCGTCAGAAAAAATCCATGGATTTTGTTGTCGGAATGTCCGATCAATGTCCGATTGTGTGTACAGGGCATAACTGTACTAATGACATTGGCAGGGAAGGGGTTAACATCAGGGGCGATCAAAGGGTTAAATGTGTTCCTAGGGAGTGCTTGCTAACTGCGGGGGAGGTGCTTGTACTGTGGGAAGGCAGAGATCCATGTTCCTGCCTTGTAGGAACACAGGATCACAGCCTTCCCTTCTCACAGAATGATGATCTGTCTTGTTTACATAGGCAGACCACCATTCTGCCTGTGTCCCAAATGATCAGCCGGTCCCAGCAAATAATGCTTCTGCTGAACACACTGATTGGCTCCTGCTGTGTCCAATCACAACAGGAGAGGGTCGCCAGTGGCTCGCGTACGTGTCCCAGACCCAGAACTGCGAAATCACGTACATGTACGTGATTTCGCACAGGAGAGCCACCCTGCCGCAGTATATATATATACAGTATACTGTTGGCAAGTGGTTAAAGTGAATAACTCAATATCAAGTTCACTATATGGACCATTTATGTATTTGTACATGTTATTCATATCCCCCTTAATCTCCTCTTCTCAAGAGAGAATAAATTCAGTTCCTCTAATCTTTCCTCAAAGCGGAGCTCCTCCATGCCTCTTATCAGTTTTGTTGCCCTTCTCTGCACTTTCTCTAGTTCCCAGATATCCTTTTTATGAACTGGTGCCCAAAACTGAGCTGCATATTCCAGATGAGGTCTTACTAATGATTTGTACGGGGCAAAATGATCTCTCTCTCTCTCTGGAGTCCATACCTCTCTTAATACAAGAAAGAACTTTGCTCGCTTTGGCGATAACTCCACCTTTGTTAGTTTTCCTGGCTAAGGTGATAAACAAAGCCATGCATAAAATTTGGAGTTTTGGGATACACTTTGTTGGCTTATATATACAGTGCCTTGCAAAAGTATTCACCCCCTTGGCATTTTTTGTGTTTTGTTGCCTCACAACCTGGAATTAACATGGATTGTTTGAGAATTTGCATAATTTAATTTACAGAACATGCACACAACTTTGAAGATTTTTTTTTATATTGTGAAGCAAACAACAAATAGGACAAAATAACAGAAAAGGTCAATGTGCATAACTATTCACCCCTTAAAGTCAATACTTTGTAGATCCAATTTTGCGGCTATCACAGCTCCAAGTTGCTTTGGATAAGTCTCTATGAGCTTGCCACATCTTACGACTGGGATTTTTACCCATTCCTCCTTGCAAAACTGCTCCAGAGCCTTCAAGTTGGATGGTTTGCACTTGTGAACAGCAATCTTTAAGTCTGACCACAGATTATCTATTGGATTGAGGTCTGGGCTTTGACAAGGCCATTCCGACACATTTACATGTTTCCCCTTAAACCACTCAAGTGTTGCTTTAGCAGCGTGTTTGGGATCATTGTCCTGCTGGAAGGTGAACCTCCATCCTAGTCTCAAATCACACACAGAGTTGTATAGGTTTTGCTCAAGAATATCCCTGTATTCAGCACCATCCATCTTTCTAGCACTAGATGTGGAAAGCCTTTACAATGCTATTCCACATGATGCAGGACTCAAAGTGATACAACAACATCTGGATGAGAGAGGTCCACTCTTTGTTAAATACAATGCCTTTATCTTGGACCTACTGGATTACATCTTGAGGCATAATGTGTTTGTCTTCAATTCCTCCCACTTCCTCCATGTGCAGGGGGTTGCAATGGGGACCAAGTGTGCCCCCTCCTATGCGAACCTGTACCTGGGGGGTGGGAGAAAGAGGTCCTCAATAGGGACGACCTTAGTCATCTTCATGACAGAATTCTGGCTTGGTATCGTTTTATAAATGATGTCCTTATCTTTTGGTCCGGAACTCAAACTGAACTGAATGAATTTCTAAGAATTATTTCAATCAACAATTTTAATCTCAAATTTACTATGAATAGCAGTCAGAGCAGTATTAACTTCCTGGATTTGGTCATCTCTATCAATGCAGAAGGCAAACTTGATTCGTCTCTCTATAGAAAGCCTTCAGCAGGTAACACTATCCTTCACGCCCAAAGCTCGCACCCCACTTCCTTGATCAAAAGCATTCCTTATAGTCAGTATTTAAGACTTAAACGTAATTGCAGTAGGGACCTCAAGTTCAAAATTGCAACCAGGGATTTATACAATAGGTTGAAAGCTAGAGGGTATAGTCACACCTGCCTCAAAAAAGCCTTTAACAGAGCAAATTCACAAAACAGAAATTCATTGATATTCTCCAATAAACGGGTTAAAAAAACAGACAATGTACGAGTTATTACTCAGTACTCCTGTCAGTATCAACAATTCAGACGCATATTGAAAACATTTTGGCCACTTTTATCTGCAGACCCCACTGTGAGCAAATATATAAATAATGTTCCTGAAATTACTTTCAAACGAGCTCCGTCTTTAAGGGACCAAATAGTCCGAAGTCATTTCAAAACTACACAGCCATCTTTAGAACAAATAAATTGCGGTACATTTCCTTGTGGCACATGCGATGTATGTGAATATGTTGCTGCAAATACCAAATTCAAATTACCCAACGGTAGATGGCATTCCATTAGTTTTAGAGTCACCTGCCAAACACCAGGTATTGTATATTTTGCTCAATGCCTGTGCGGTGGCTTTTATATAGGCAAAACAAAAAGACAATTTTTTAAACGAATACGAGACCACATCAAACCCATAAAGAAAAACAAAATGGACACTGCCATCAGCCGACACGTCGGCACATATCACAACTTCAATCCGCAATTCATTAAATTCTTTGCGCTTGAGCATATTCCTCCAGACTCTCACGGTGGCAGTGTAGATCGTACGCTGCTACAGCTAGAAGCTCGTTGGATTTACAATTTAAAAGCCACATTTTTTCCTGGCTTTAATGAAAACCTGAGTTTTAAATCTTTTCTTTAGTCCCTTAGCGCATATTGAGGTCTCTTCCCTCCCCCCACGTTAGATCGGTTCCCCACATGCTTCTTTCCCTCTTCCCCATCCCGGGTCTATTCCCCTTCCTATTCCCTAGGAGGAACGGGAGACTATTTCTTAGTTTCGTGCTCCCCCTCTCCTCCCATCCTTGTCCCTGTCCTCTCCCTATTCCCATGGACAAATTGCAAATTTACAACTTTATCGTGTATCTCTTATTTTTCAATAACATTTTTTTACATTTTTTGTTTCTGTTAGGAATATCTATATGGTTTGCACCATTATTCTTTTTGACGAATAAACTAAATGTCATTATTTGTTTGTTTTTTTTCTTCTGTAAGTTAATATATATCTTTTTTTGACATAATATCTGAGCAATTGTTGGTGCTTTAATCTTTGTAAATGAACATAGTTGGCTATGTGACACTTAACTCTATTGGAGCTATATGTGGTCCTGCCCCAGTATCCCTATACCTGCCAGAATCTCCATCCTCATTTTCCTCTGGTCCATCCTATTCGGCCCTTGTTTAATTGTCCCCTTACACACCGTCCCTGGGCATCTATTCTGGCAGGCCATACGGACGCCCAGGGCTTGCCTTATCCACCTTGTAGCAGGCCCACCCTCACGCTTGGCATCGCCGGGCAACCTCCCTAAGATCCTGGGATGGCCTCTGCCATCCGGGATTTTATCCCCCTCTATAACTTAACTGCATGCCCAAGCATTGTGGCGATTGGGTGGAGGGGCCCTGAGCACTGCTATCTTTGGACGTGCCTGGACCCTCCCCTCCGCCGCATAGCCCTCTGGTCAATGTAGTCAGAGGTTTGAAGGCTGCCCGTGCGCATGGGCGCAGGCGTCTTTACGTCCGCCTCGAGCCGGTGACGTCACACGCCGGCTCGTCGGAGGGCTGATTTAAACCGGCCCATCAGGCTGTCAGTTCAGCCTGAGCCGGAGGGAGACACTCAAACTGTGGCCATTTTCTGTGAGGTAAGATACTATACAACTTGATTCAATATCACAAACTTGTCTCTATACCCCTCTAGCTTTGTAACATTAGTCTTTTATTCGTTAGCACTTGTTTCCATACTTAACCTTTTCACATTTGGTGTTTTTATCCTCATCTCTGGAATCGGTATCTTGGTTTGCTGCTTTCATTTGCAAAAAACTTTTCCTGTTTCAAGACTTCCAGGTGCGGAGAGTTTGTTCTCTGTCATCTATTTTCTCCCTTCATTGCTCATGTCCAATCATTAATGCTGGCCCTTAATCACCACTCTAAATTATTCTTACTTTCTCTACAGTACAATTTATTATTTTATTTTCGTTCACATCTTGCCTTTACCCAGCACACTCCATATATCACTATAATAAACTCCTTCCACCATTATTTTTTAGCCTGCCTTTGCAGTTGACTTTACAAAGCTGCTGATCAGTATCATTCAAGTGTATCCTCTCCACAGACAATCCAGATTAAGAAAATATTCGATGTGAGTATTTACTTTAAGAGACGGCTGTCCCCCCCCCACCCTTTTTTTCTTGCTTTTCAATATCAAGCCATTTTTTCAACATTGTAATTTTATGGTAATTTTACTATTCCCTTAGTGTCCCCCTATCAGCCCTCTATGGCCATGCCAAACTGACCCCCTTGGATCTGGTCTTTTGGGGGTAAGCCAGGGGTTCGACCAGGTGGATCATGGGTGTAAACAGTGTATAGGGTAAGTGTTCATACCTATGTTCTCCAGTCCTTTTAGGCGCATAAGTTCATATTTAAATTAACACTCTGTATGCATTATTTTATTGCATTGTCTCAGACTGTTGTTACAACTTTGTTTCTCTCTATTTACCCAGTGGTCTCAGTAAATTTGTGCACATCCCCTGAGGAAGCTAAAGTAGCGAAACATGTCGGGCTAGTGTGCAATATCTCCTGCTGCGATTTATCTCTCACCTGTATATGATTTCAACCACCATTTGTTTATAACTTTATACTGCCCTGAAATAGTATGTCCTCTTAACTACGTTATGTCAATAAAAATACGTTTTATTTATAGTAAGTCAACTGTGTATTTCTAAACCCGACACCGTAAAAATCCCTCTATCTCCTCTTTGCTGTATTTGCCTTTATTGGGATGAGGTGTCTATACTAAGGGTGTTGTTTTCACCAACCGGACCAAACATCATAATCCACCTTTGTTAGTTTTCCTGGCTAAGGTGATAAACAAAGCCATGCATAAAATTTGGAGTTTTGGGATACACTTTGTTGGCTTATATATACAGTGCCTTGCAAAAGTATTCACCCCCCTTGGCATTTTTCGTGTTTTGTTGCCTCACAACCTGGAATTAACATGGATTGTTTGAGGATTTGCATAATTTAATTTACAGAACATGCACACAACTTTGAAGATTTTTTTTATATTGTGAAGCAAACAACAAATAGGACAAAATAACAGAAAAGGTCAATGTGCATAACTATTCACCCCCCTAAAGTCAATACTTTGTAGAGCCACCTTTTGCGGCTATCACATCTCCAAGTTGCTTTGGATAAGTCTCTATGAGCTTGCCACATCTTACGACTGGGATTTTTACCCATTCCTCCTTGCAAAACTGCTCCAGAGCCTTCAAGTTGGATGGTTTGCGCTTGTAAACAGCAGTCTTTAAGTCTGACCACAGATTATCTATTGGATTGAGGTCTGGGCTTTGACTAGGCCATTCCGACACATTTACATGTTTCCCCTTAAACCACTCAAGTGTTGCTTTAGCAGCGTGTTTGGGATCATTGTCCTGCTGGAAGGTGAACCTCCATCCTAGCCTCAAATCACACACAGAGTTGTATAGGTTTTGCTCCAGAATATTCCTGTATTCCGCACCATCCATCTTTCCCTCAACTCTGACCAGTTTCCCAGTCCCGACTGCTGAAAAACATCCCCACAGCATGATGCTGCCACCACCATGTTTCACTGTGGGGATGGTTTTCTTTGGGTGATGTGATGTGTTGGGTTTGTGCCAGACATAGCGTTTTCTTTGATGGCCAAAAAGTTTAATTTTAGCCTCATTAGACCAGAGCACGTTCCTCCATACATTTTGGGAGTCTCCCACATGCCTTTTTGCAAACTCAAACTCAAACACGCCATTTTGTTTTTTTCTGAAAGTAATGGCTTTCTTCTAGCCACTCTGCCATAAAGCCCAACTCTATGGAGCGTACGGCTTATTGTCGTCCTATGCACAGATACTCCAGTCTCTGCTGTGGAACTCTGCAGCTCCTCCAGGGTTACCTTAGGTCTCTGTGCTGCCTCTTTCCATTTGGTTATGATAGATTTGATGGTGCTCCTAGGGATCATCAAAGATTTGGATAATTTTTTATAACCTAACCCTGACTTGTACTTCTCAACAACATTGTCCCTTACTTGTTTGGAGAGTTCCTTGGTCTTCATGGCAGTGTTTGGTTAGTGGTGCCTCTTGCTTAGGTGTTGCTGCCTCTGGGGCCTTTTAAAAAGGTGTGTATATGTAATGACAGATCATGTGATACCTAGAATGCACACAGGTGGACATCATTTTACTAATTATGTGACTTCTGAAGGTAATTGATTGCACCAGAGCTTTTTATGGGCTTCATAACAAAGGGGGTGAATACATACGCACTAGGGATGAGCCAAACACCCCCCTGTTCGGTTCGCACCAGAACACGCAAACAGGCAAAAAATTTGTTCGAACACGCGAACACCATTAAAGTCTATGGGACACGAACATGAATAATCAAAAGTGCTAATTTTAAAGGCTTATTTGCAAGTTATTGTCATAAAAAGTGTTTGGGGACCTGGGTCCTGCCCCAGGGGACATGGATCAATGCAAAAAAAAGTTTTAAAAACTGCCTTTTTTTCGAGAGCAGTGATTTTAATAATGCTTAAAGTGAAACAATAAAAGTGTAATATCCCTTTAAATTTCGTACCTGGGGGGGGGTGTCTATAGTATGCCTGTAAAGGGGCGCATGTTTCCCGGGTTTAGAACAGTCTGACAGCAAAATGACATTTCAAAGGAAAAAAAGCAATTTGAAACTACTCGCGGCTATTAATGCATTGCCGGTCCGACAATACACATAGAAGTTCATTGATAAAAACGGCATGGGAATTCCCCACAGGGGAACCCCGAACCAAAATTTTTAAAAAAATGACGTGGGGGTCCCCCCTAAATTTCATACCAGGCCCTTCAGGTCTGGTATGGATATTAAGGGGAACCCCGGCCAAAATGTAAAAAAAAAAAATGATGTGGGGGTCCCCATAAATTCCATACCAGGCCCTTCAGGTCTGGTATGGATATTAAGGGGAACCCCGGCCAAAATAAAAAAAAAATGGCGTGGGACCCCCCTCAAAAACTATATCTGGTATGGATTTTAAGGGAAATCCCGCGCCAAAATTAAAAAAGAAAAAAACGGCGTGGGGTCCCCCCAAAAATCCATACCAGACCCTTATCTGAGCATGCAACCTGGCAGGCCACAGGAAAAGAGGGGGGACGAGAGAGCGCCCCCCCTCCTGAACTGTACCAGGCCACATGCCCTCAACATTGGGAGGGTGCTTTGAGGTAGCCCCCCAAAACACCTTGTCCCCATGTTGATGAGGACAAGGGCCTCATCCCCACAACCCTGGCCGGTGGTTGTGGGGGTCTGCGGGCGGGGGGCTTATCGGAATCTCGAAGCCCGCTTTAACAAGGGGACCCCCAGATCCCGGCCCTCCCCCCTGTGTGAAATGGTAAGGGTGTACCCCTACCATTTCACTAAAAAACTGTCAAAAATGTTAAAAATGACAAGAGACAGTTTTTGACAATTTCTTTATTTAAATGCTTCTTCTTTCTTCTTTCTTCTATCTTCTATCTTCCTTCGGTTTCTTCCTCCATCTTCTTCTTCTTCTGGTTCTTCTGGTTCTTCCTCCGGTGTTCTCATCTGGCATTTCCTCCGCGGTGTCGGCGTCTTCTTCCCTTCTTCTCCTCGGACTGCTCCGCATCCATGATGGCATGGAGGGAGGCTCCCACTCTTCTCTTCATCTTCTTCTCTTCATCTTCTTCTCTTCATCTTCTTTTCGGGCCCCTCCACATCCATGATGACATGGAGGGAGGCTCCCGCTGTGTGGCGCTTCTCCTCTTCTGACGGTTCTTAAATAACGGGGGCGGGGCCACCCGGTGACCCCACCCCCCTCTGACGCACGGTGACTTGATGGGACTTCCCTGTGGCATCACAGGGAATGCCACAGGGAAGTCCCGTGAAGTCACTGTGCGTCAGAGGGGGCAGGGTCACCGGGTGGCCCCACCCCCCATTATTTAAGAACCGTCAGAAGAGGAGAAGCGTCACACAGCGGGAGCCTCCCTCCATGCCATCATGGATGCGGAGCGGCCCGAAAAGAAGATGAAGAGAAGAAGATGAAGAGAAGAAGATGAAGAGAAGAGCGGGAGCCTCCCTCCATGCCATCATGGATGCGGAGCGGCCCGAGGAGAAGAAGGGAAGAAGACGCCGATGCCGCGGAGGAGATGCCGGACGAGAACATTGGAGGAAGAACCAGAAGAACCAGAAGAAGAAGATGGAGGAAGAAACTGAAGGTAGATAGAAGATAGAAGAAAGAAGAAAGAAGAAGCATTTAAATTGTCAAAAACTGTCTCTTGTCATTTTTAACATTTTTGACAGTTTTTTAGTGAAATGGTAGGTGTACTTTTGTACCCCCTTACCATTTCACACGGGGGGAGGGCCGTGACCTGGGGGTCCCCTTGTTAAAGGGGGCTTCCAGATTCCGATAAGTCCCCTACCCGCAGACCCCCACAACCACCGGCCAGGGTTGTGGGGATGAGGCCCTTGTCCTCATCAACATGGGGACAAGGTGTTTTTGGGGGCTACCCCAAAGCACCCTCCCAATGTTGAGGGCATGTGGCCTGGTACGGTTCAGGGGGGGCGCTCTCTCATCCCCCCTCTTTTCCTGCGGCCTGCCAGGTTGCGTGCTCGGATAAGGGTCTAGTATGGATTTTTGGGGGGACCCCACGCCGTTTTTTTTTAAATTTTGGTGCGGGGTTCCCCTTAAAATCCATACCAGACCCATCTGGTATAGATTTTGAGGGGGACCCCACGCCATTTTTAAAAAAAATTTTGGCCGGGGTTCCCCTTAATATCCATACCAGACCTGAAGGGCCTGATATGGAATTTAGGGGGTCCCCCCACGTCATTTTTTTTTTTAAATTTTGGTTCGGGGTTTCCCTGTGGGGAATTCCCATGCCGTTTTTATCAATGAACTTCTATGTGTATTGTTGGACCGGCAATGCATTAATAGCCGCGAGTAGTTTTAAATGACTTTTTTTCCTTTGAAATGTTATTTTGCTGTCAGAATGTTCTAAACCCGGGAAACATGCGCCCCTTTACAGGCATACTATAGACACCCCCCGGGTACAACATTTAAAGGGATATTACACTTTTATTGTTTCACTTTAAGCATTATTAAAATCACTGCTCCCGAAAAAACTGACGTTTTTAAAACTTTTTTTTGCATTGATGCATGTCCCCTGGGGCAGGACCCAGGTCCCCAAACACTTTTTATGACAATACCATGAATATAAGCCTTTAAAAATAGCATTTTGATTTCTCCCATAGACTTTTAAAGGGTGTTCCGCGGCATTCGAATTTGCCGCGAACACCCCAAATTGTTTGCTGTTCGGCGAACTTGCGAACAGCCGATGTTCGAGTCGAACATGAGTTCGACTCGAACTCGAAGCTCATCCCTAATAGGCACATGCCAATTATCAGTTTTTTATTTCTGAAAAATAGTTTTATGTATATATTTTTCTAATTTTACTTCACCAACTTAGACTATTGTGTTCTGATCCATCACATATACCGTAATTCAGATTAAAAAAACATTGAACTAAATGCAGTAATGTAACAAAACACGAAAAATGCCAAGGGGGTGAATACTTTTGCAAGGCACTGTAACCTAACTCCAGTAAAAAAAATTGGAATAATTAAAAATCATGACAGGAAAACACAGACATAGATGGCAATAGAACCCAACAGAGATTCTAACACTTCCCTGCTCTATCCAAAACTAAGTAAAATATTTTGACTGATGTTGAGCTTTAACTAACATATTATATATATTATATTATATTATATTATATTATATTATATTAAATGTATGCATTCCTTGAATCTATTTTAGTATGTGTGGTATTCTGCCTCACTGTATACAGTTTTCGTAAGTAAATCATTTTTTGTGATTCTGTTGCAAAGTTTCTTACTTGGAGATCCTGCCAGTAGTACTTCCTGTTTCAGGCTGATGCTGCTAAGGATTGCATGATTAGCAGCGGATTTGTCAGCTTGCTGTGCATGTTCCTTCAGTTGATCGATGGACTGCTTATCAGATCTGCACCTGCCTCCTGTAGATTTGATGGTTAGCCCAATAGCCAACACAAGGAGCACACATGGGAAGCTGACACTGCTGCTGCTAATTTTATGATAGTGGCTTAATACTGTCAGCCTAAAACAGGAAGTGCTGTGCAGTGCTGTGGCTGGAGTTTCTGTGTAGGACATAGCTGAAGACAAGGTAAGCATTGCAGTGAAAGTATCATTTTTATTTTGTAAAATGCCTTATCCAATTTTAATGTAAAACTAGAGGGTCTGTGTGAACCCTGTGTTGGCACTGATACATCCATACATCCCAACTGTCCCTCATTTGGAGGGACTGTCCCTCCCTTTGGAACCAAATCCCTTTGTGTGTAAACCCGGTGTTGGCAATGATACCATCCATACATCCCAACTGTCCCTCATTTGGAGGGACTGTCCCTCCCTTTGGAACCAAATCCCCTTGTGTGTGAACCCAGTGTTGGCACTGATACATCCCAACTGTCCCTCAATTGGAGGGACTGTCTCTCCCTTTGGAACCAAATCCCTTTGTGTGTAAACCTGGTGTTGGCACTGATACATCCTAACTGTTCCTCATTTGGAAGGACTGTCCCTCCCTTTGGAACCAAATCCCTTTGTGTGTGAACCTGATGTTGGCACTGATACCATAAATACATCCCAACTGTCCCACATTTGGAGGGGCCGTCCCTCCCTTTGGAACCAAATACCTTTGTGTGTGAACCCGGTGTTGGCACTGATACCATCAATACATCCCAACTGTCCCTCATTTGGAGGGACTGTCCCTCCCTTTGGAACCAAATCCCTTTGTGTGTGAACCCGGTGTTGGCACCGATACCATCAATACACCCCAACTGTCCCTCACTTGGAGGGACTGTCCCTTCCTTTGGAACCAAATTGTTCTGTCCCTCCTTCCTTCTCACTTGCTCTATCTGTTTTAGACAGATGTGTAAGCCTCTAAGAAATGCTTATATACTAATACTACCAGAAGAGTTCCACGACATTAAACCATCCACACGTACCTGTTTATTATAGCATTGTTATTATTTCAAAAGGCCAGTACAAAGGAAACATAGTGAGGAAAAAACATTTTTACTTATTAATTCTTCATGGTCCATGTAACTATGAGAGTGTCTTTTGTTTACACACACTGTACTAAAGGGTGTCCCTCATTCCCTTCTCAGAAAGTTGGGGGGTATGAGTATCGAACATGCAACTTATACATAGTTTAAATCCAGGACTCCGACTGGCCAACTGAGTGCTAGGGGTGTGCAGCAAGTTGTTTATCAGTGAATGGGTGGACTAGTCCTAAATTAGAATAGTGACAGATTTTTTACAATATGAAATAATATTTTTGTTTCTAATTTTAGGTTCAATTTAAGTTTTCCAGTAAAGGGTACAACTAAAAATCCACACGATATGCATTAATCGATGGCTAACATGATGTTGTACTGTGCTATAGAGTGCAAAATCTGGTGCAACTCTGCATAGAAACCAATCAGGTTCCAGATTTTATTGCCAAAGCTTAACTGAACAAGCTGAAGAAAAGAGCTGATTGGCTACCATGCTCAACTGCACCAGATTCTGAGTGCACCAGTTTTAGGAAATCGACTCCATTTAGACAAAGATGGCTGCCTGAAACATCTGTGGTGTTTATTCTCTAAGCACATACAAGCCATTCATGCTATACTTCGGGGTAGACAATGAACTTACTGTGTGTTTTTTACTGACATTAAAGAGGAACTGCAGTCTGCTCACATAATTTGTAAAAAAAAATCTTTGCCATTCTGAAGCTTCCACCCAACCACTTTGCATATTACTTTATACAGTTGTGCTCATAAGTTTACATACCCTGGCAGAATTTATGATTTCTTGGCCATTTTTCAGAGAATATGAATAATAACACAAAATCGTTTCTTTCACTCATGGTTAGTGTTTGGCTGAAGCCATTTATTATCAGTCAACTGTGTTTACTCTTTTTAAATCATAATGTCAACAGAAACTACCCAAATGACCCTGATCAAAAGTTTACATACCCCAGTTCTTAATACTGTGCATTGCCCCCTTTAACATCAATAACAGCTTGAAGTTTTTTGTGGTATCTGTGGATGAGGCTCTTTATCTTCTCAGATGGTAAAGCTGCCCATTCCTCTTGGCAAAAAGCCTCCAGTTCCTGTAAATTCTTGGGCTGTCTTGCATGAACTGCACGTTTGAGATCTCCCCAAAGCGGCTCAATGATATTGAGGTCAGGGGACTGAGATGGCCACTCCAGAACCTTCACTTTATTCTGCTCTAGCCAATGACAGGTCGACTTGGCCTTGTGTTTTGGATCATTGTGATGTTGGAATGTCCAAGTAAGTCCCATGCGCAGCTTCCTGGCTGATGAATGCAAATTTTCCTCCAGTATTTTTTGATAACATACTGTATTCATCTTGCCATCAATTTTGACCAAATTTCCTGTGCCTTTGTAGCTCACACATCCCCAAAACATCAGCAATCCACCTCCGTGTTTCACAGTAGGAATGGTGTACCTTTCATCATAGGCCTTGTTGACTCCTCTCCAAATGTAGCGTTTATGGTCGTGGCCAAAAAGCTCAATTTTGGTCTCATCACTCCAAATGACTTTGTGCCAGAAGGTTTGAGGCTTATCTCTGTGCTGTTTGGCGTATTGTAAGCGGGATACTTTGTGGCATTTGCGTATTAATGGCTTTCTTCTGGCGAATCGACCATGCAGCCCATCTTTCTTCAAGTGCCTCCTTATTGTGCATCTTGAAACAGCCACACCACATGTTTTCAGAGAGTCCTGTATTTCACCTGAAGTTATTTGTGGGTATATCTTTGCATCCCACAATTTTCCTGGCAATTTTCCTGGCAGTTGTGGCTGAAATTTTAGTTGGTCTACCTGACTGTGGTTTGGTTTCAACAGAACCTCTCATTTTCCACTTCTTGATTAGAATTTGAACACTGCTGATTGGCATTCTCAATTCCTTGGATACCTGTTTTATACAGTTCAACTACCTTTTCCCGCAGATCCTTTGACAATGCATTTGCTTTCCCCATGACTCAGAATTCAGAAACGTCAGTGCCACACGGGTTGAAAGATGCAAGGGTCTGTCAGGAGTCCAGAAACTCATTGACCTTTTATACACACACAGTAGTTACAAGCAAACAGATCACAGGTGAGGATGGTTACCTTTAATAGCCATTCAAACCCCTTTGTGTCAACTTGTCTGCATGTTATCAGGCCAAATTTACCAGCGTATGTAAACTTTTGATCAGGGTCATTTGGGTAGTTTCTGTTGTGATTATGATTTAAAAAGAGTAAACACAGCTGACTGATAATAAATGGCTACAGTCAAACACTAACCATGAGTGAGAGAAATGTTTTTTGTGTTATCATTCATATTCTCTGAAAAATGGCCAAGAAATGATAAATTCTGTCAGAGTATGTAAACTTATGAGCACAACTGTATATACTGTGATTCTGTACTTGCCATATATGCTGTAGAAATCTCCCTCCACTAAGTCTGGCTGCAACCATTTTAACTGTGGGCAGCTGAAGCTGCTGCCTGTTCACTGGATTTACACAGACACATAGGAGGCACACCTCCAGCTCTGCTGCCCTGCAGCTCTCATTGGCCCTCTTATGACTCACCCCCCCTCCCTTCCTAGCAAACTCTCACGAGAGTTATGCCCTGTACACACGTTCGGACATTGACCGGACATTACGAAAACAAAATCCATGGATTTTTTCCGATGGATGTTGGCTCAAACTTGTCTTGCATACACACGGTTACACAAAGTTGTTGGAAAATCCGATCGTTCGTCGGGACTATAAACGGGGCAGTAGCCAATAGCTTTCGTTTCTTAATTTAATCTGAGCATGCGTGGCACTTTGTGTGTCGGATTTGTGTACATACGATCTGAATTTCCGACAACGGATTTTGTTGTCGGAAAATTTTATAGCAGGCTCTCAAACTTTCTGTGTCGGAAATTCCTATGGAAAATGTGTGATGGAGCCTACACACGGTCGGAATTTCTGACAACAAGGTCCTATCACACATTTTCCATTGGAAAATCCTATTGTGTGTACAGGGCATAAGAGAGGGAGCTGTGCATGATGTCATAAGTCTAGGCTAATAACCAGACAAGAAATAGGAAGGGGGCTGAAGGTATTTACTGGCAGAAAAAAAATGTTTTACTATCCAAAGTTAAAACAACTGGGGCAGAAGATTTAATAGATGGAAAGTTGAAAAAATGACTGAAAGTCCGCTTTAAATTAATAATGTAAACCCTTTCCTTCTTTTGTTGCATCTTACTGCTACTGATCTCCTGCAGTTGCTTTGGTTGCATGTCATTTACCAGGGTGGGTTACTTGATGCTGACAACAATGTACTATGCCTGTATAATGTATGTTAAAACTGCCACTTGTAGTCTTCACTTCATGGCAGGATCACCAGATATTATTTAATTGAAGCTGCATATTTAAAAATTTGTTTTAAAAGGACTTTAACATTTTAAAGTGAGTATATATAGCCAAACCATTTTTTTTTTCAGCAGAGAGGCAGAACGGCGGTCTGTCTATATAAACAAAGCAGATCGCTGTTCTGCCAGTAGGGAAGGCATGCATCCTGTGTTTCTGAAAAGCAGGGACATGGATCCATGCCTTCCTCTAGTAAAACCACCACCCACACAGTAGAAAAACACTTGCTAGGAAAAAAGTTAGCCCTTTGATTGCCCCTGATGTTAACCCCTGCCCAGCCAGTGTCATTATTATAGTGACAGTGCATATTTTTTAGCAGTGATCACTGTATTAGTCTCACTGGCCCCCAAAAAGTGTCAAAAGTGTCAGTTAATGTCAGAATATCCGCTGCAATATGCAGCTGCAGGCATCATCCCGGTATTCTTTTTTTGGATCATCGGTCAT
The DNA here is from genome assembly GCF_042186555.1 of Aquarana catesbeiana. Classification (NCBI taxonomy): domain Eukaryota; kingdom Metazoa; phylum Chordata; class Amphibia; order Anura; family Ranidae; genus Aquarana; species Aquarana catesbeiana. The sequence continues at coordinate 549,838,301 of NC_133327.1, forward strand.
CTTTCTTGTAAAAGCAATCCTAGTGGGAGACCCCAGTGACCAGCCAACCCAAGCGATCATAGAGGCAATCAAAGACTGGAACAGCTCTGATTGCCTCTATGATATAGGAAGCCAGAATTGATGAGCATACATCACTTCCGGTTTCCCCGGATTCAAACTGTGCCATTTTTAAATAGGCAAAAGCATTTGATCACACCGGTTCACACCGATCCTAGTGTGATCGTATGCTTTTAAGGGCAGAGGAGACATCTGAGCAGTAATTTTAGCACCCGATCTCCTGTGTTAATCTAAAATGGTAACCTTTAACCTGCACAGCGGGGGTGCCAATGCTCGTGGCTGATGGTCGCGATGACCGCCGGCCACAAGCAATCGCGAACACGAGGGACAGAACACGGAAGTGTGTGTGTAAACACTAGACATGTGCATTCGTTTTCGTCCAAATGCATTTTCGTCCGAATTTCGGGTATTTTCATTATCAATTTAAAAAACAAACATTAATGAACGTGCATAATCCGAAAACCGAAAGATCCAACATAAACAAATGCTTTACTTTCGTTTTCGTTGCGACAACAGCTCGATATAGATAGGAAATTCGACATGGTCGAATGTGCCTAACCTTAGCTCTATTAGTCCAAGATTATTCTACATAGAGAGAAAAGATTTGACATAGAGAGAAAAAATGCATACGACGGAGCCACGCACACTACGTCACTTCCGTGTTTACGAGAGGGTGGAAGGCAGCTGGAGTCCATAGCTGCTGCTATCCCCCATCTCGGTTCATGCTTTTTACTCTGTGGAACCGGCATACTATACACTTTTATTAGCGTGTGGTTACCGATTGCAGGAGCATACTTTTTTTGGATTTTATGCTTGCTGTTCATCATATAGTTTTAACTGAATAAATGGACGTGTTTAATTTTACTACACCATGGGAGTTCTTTTTTCCTTTTTTGTATATGAGGGATCTTATCCATGGGCACACAAAAACTCATCTTAAATAAAAAGGATACATCTGAGACATCCATCAGAAACATCAGGCAGCAGTGACCTCCATACCAATTACTACATGCCTATTACCCCTGTAGGGGCGTCTGGATCTGGTGAGTAGGAATTCTGAAGGGGGAGCACAGAAGTCACCTGGAATCACCTCTAACACTAAAATTCATCATTGATGTTGCTCAGTTTCGACGCAGATAACATTGTGCATGGGACTGTCATACATCTTTTATTTTATTTTACTTTATATTTACAGGATAAACTGTTTTCTGTTTCCAGCTGACAACTCCATTGCCCTGGGGCTACTGTATTATACTTGCCTGCATGATCCATACCTGGCACACATACATTTTGATCATAGATGCGGTAGCCTTTCTCTATTTTGATGTACTTATATTGGTTTATTTTTATGTAATACCTATAACCTTGCCACATCAGGCACCGGTCTATCATATACCATTCCATCATTTAGAGATTACGCTGTACACTTAGGCCCATGTGACATTCTCTTCCTTTTCTTTTTTCTTTTTCATTGTGTATGATATATACTGCATAGTTATTAACCTATATTGCACACCTATGAGCTCCATCCAGATACTGTATGGGGATAGTTGGTTTATATCAGGTCTATATAAGATTATTCTTGGGTTGTTTGTCCCTTTAATGCAATATCTGGGATTGTTTAGGTAGCGCCAATTACCCCATACTTCTTTTTTCTAATAGAGAGAAAAGATTCGACATTACAGAGACAATAGCAAAAAAGGTCGAATGTGCCTAACCTAACTCTATTAGTCCAAGATTATTCAACATAGAGAGAAAAGATTCGACATTATAGAGAATATAGCAAAAAAGGTTGAATGTGCCTAACCTAACTCTATTAGTCCAAGATTATTCGACATAGAGAGAAAAGATTCGACATAAAGATTCGACGAAGCAGTCGCCGCGAGCGGACATTTATGGTCAAATGCTCCGCCCATAGGCTATAGAAGAATTCTAATGTTGGTTGACTAGTAATAATAATTAATAAATATAATTATTACTAGTATCATACAACATTAGAATTCTACTAACGCTTGTAGACAGAACATTAGACCGGTAATGTACGATTGCGGCGTCGTACAGTTTAGCTGCTCCGTTGAATCTTCTTAGAACATTCGACAGACACCATAAGCCTTCAATGACAGATTCGACTTTAATTATATTGGATATTGAATGCATTTTTTTTAACGAAAAAAAACAAATAAAAACGAATTTCAGGAGTAACTAAATAAATGTATTTTTCGGACGAAAATGAAATTCCGAAACAAAATATTTCAGTGTGCACATGTCTAGTAAACACACATGTAGCACTGACATTTTTGCCATATAATGCAAAACAATAGACAGTGTTATAAATGGGTATTTGGCACCAGCTAGTGGCTTAAACGGGAAATGGACTTCAATTATTTTTTTATTTCAAGAACATGGAGAAATGTTACAGGAAGTGACTGTTTGTTTACATTATACAAGAACTTGTCCACCCACAATGCCAAGTGACCTACCCATGAGCACAAAGAGACTGAACTGCATGCTGGGTAGGTTATAAAAGGACCCCGCGCGGCCATCTTAGGTCTCTTCTGGACGTGTGGCCTGTATACAAACCAGTGTGGTTGGATTGGGAAGAACCCAGAGGCCCTTTATGGAGGTAACTGAGGACTCCCAGTCATCTGGTGGAACTGAGCAGCGTGACGGCATGGCTGCAGCAAATAGACTGAGATCTTGTAGAGCGGAGGCATCCAGCTTTTCAGGCCTGTTTGGGTGAGAGGGCTGCAGCCCATAGTTATTAACGCACCTTTTCACACTTAGACTCTAAACACAGTGTTGCTGGGACCTGTAGTCCCACAGAGGAGACCTTATCTAAAGGACTGAGTTTAAACAGGCCTCAAGCCTGCACTCCATTGATTACTGACACTGTGCGGTTCAGAACCAATGACACCAAAGGCTGTTGTAAGTGTGCTGCATGGCAAGTACAGTTCTAACACTCACCCTACAATAATCCTTGTTTGTTCAACTGTGTTGATTACAATTACTACAACACAAATAGCTAGCAGAAGACAAAAGACTGAAAAGACTGCATCTCTTATTGCAAGGCCTTGCATTCTATGAGTATTAAGAGGGACTGCATCATAAAGTAGGGGAAGTTCCCTAGAAATTGTATTGCACTGTACTGATAACTTTGCATTCCTGTGGCTACCTAGGCGTGCTGGAAGTGGGAAGGTGCCCAGTGTTAAGGCGTTGTCACACTGAGAGCTGGTCTCACTTGGAGATGCGCATGAAAGGGTCACTCAGAGAAGATATATATTGTTAAAAAATTGTGGATACTTATCACACTGTCACATTACGTTGGTGTGGCAGTGTAGTTATTGTAATTATCTTTTCTACCAGTTTCAGTAAAGTCATATTCTGGTTACTTGCAATTGGTGTGAAGTGTCGTCCATTATCCTACAGGTGGAGCAACGGATACCCAGGTAAAGGTACGGCATTGGTACATTGTTATTGTGGGATTGTCTTTGTTGTTTAACTTCACACTAAAACTGAACCGCAGCTGTGTCAAGCAGGTTGAGCCAAGTTATTGGGGGCCCAATCAAATATCAGCAGCTCCTTTGGGGGTCAGTTCTACACACAAATCTGTGTTCTGCTCTGAGAGGAGTGACAGATCCTGTTCCTATTAGCTAGGAACCACGATCTGTCACTTCCTCTAGTCAGTTCACTCCCCCTTCAGTTAGAATCATCTCCCAGGGAACACAGTTAACCCCTTGTGTTAACCCCTTCACTGCCAGTGACATTTTTACAGTAATCAATGCATTTTTATAGCAAATTGTGTCCGCCATAATGTCGCAGTCCTGATAAAAAATGCAGATCACCGCCATTACTAGTAAAAAAAAAAAAAATAAATAATAAAAATGCTATAAATCTATCCCTTTCTTTGTAGACGCTATAACTTTTGCGCAAATCAATCAATATAGGCTTATTGCAATTTCTTTTACCAAAAATATGTAGAAGAATACATATTGGGGGCGTGGCTTGGCTGGAGTCCGGAATGGCCACTTGAATACAGAGCTCCGGCTACCCGAGGAGTAAAAGCAGCCTTCAACGGGGAATAATCGCCCTAATCCATGATGGGGAAATCCAACAGGAGTGTCTCGGCCTCCCGGACACCGAAAGAGCCGACTACACAGCTCAGCCGCAACATCCCGGAGATATTCCGGACACTTCGCTCCGGCGACCACGAGGCTGAACAGACACCACAGGCCTCAGGCCTCAGTCAGGACTCAGACTCTCAGATGAAAGACGAGGCTACTCGAGCTCGCCGCTCCAGCTCAGCAGTTAACCTGTCGGATCTACAGCATGTCGCAATGGACATCACCAACAATATTACGGGCAATTTGAAAGCGGCGATCTTAGACCTCAAGATGGACATTCAGGCGGTGGCGGCCCGCATAACGGACGTGGAGCAGACTACGCAGCTCCATACAGCTGCCATCAGGCAAGTACAGAACACATATGATGCCCAACTCTCATATCTTTATGATTTACACCGCCAAGTCGAAGACCTCGACAATAGGGGCAGGAGACATAATATCCGAGTCAGGGGGGTACCGGAAAACTTGGAAGCAGGCTCACTACCCCAGGCTATCTGTACCATCTTTAATGATTTATTAGACCGGCCGCCAGATTCCCCAATTGAGATGGAGAGACTGCACCAGGCCCTCAGGCCGCCCCCTCGAGATAATGAGCCCCCGAGAGATGTTATCTGTTGTGTTGTGAACTTCCCGCTCAAGGAAGAAATCTTGAGAAAAGCTAGAGAAAGAGGCCATTTACACCACAATGGCACTGAAATTAAGCTTTTTCAAGACCTCTCTCCAACCACACTACAGAACAGGCGCGCCCTGCACCCCCTGCTGGATCTACTTAGAGCGCGGAATATACAATATCGCTGGAAATTCCCGTTCTGCTTGTCCGCCACCGCTAGAGGCCGCACTGCCCTCTTAAGATCACCTGACGACCTTCAGGCTTTCTGTGAGCAGCTCGATCTACCAGCGATAGATCTTCCAGATTGGTGTGCGTTCCATTTCCCATCTGAGCCGTGGAAGCCGGTAACACACAACCCCTCACCCAAAGCTCAGAGACATCGCCCCAGACACAGGAGATCGGGTCCCCCCTCTCCCGGAGCTCATTCCTCCCAACGGGACCTGGAATACCAAGCCAGGGGACAACCTGTAACCCCCCGCAGGAATCACCAGGAGGCCTGACAAAGCCATCTTCAATTCTTTTTGATATCCTGATACTATCTAAGTAGGTCTGTTTTCTTCAAGAGAGATTCATCTTCCTGTTTTGGTTCACAGTTTTCATCTTTTTATTTTATGGAACTTATGACTCATCTCCATTATACACGCTAGAACTGTGTATAACCTCATTTATGCAGTGTAGACCACGACTTCCTTGCCCACTGCCTTGCCCTCTAAAAATCTTACTTTATGACTCTAACCAAGGGTCTGCAGAAATCACCTGACCGGAACTTTCATAATTAGAGCAAAAAACCCTTATAGACCCACGCAGAAAGAATACTGTCTGGCCATGCAGCGAGGAATCGAGACACCTCCATTAAACCAGACTCTTGAGACCTCTGCATTACCTGCCATAACCTCCAAGTCTACAGCTGACGTGCTCTCCTGCCTCCCCCAAGACAGCTGAGGTTTCTCAGCACGTTAAGAAGCTAGCACATCTTACTCCTGAGGCTCTTCCCATACACTGGGTCTTTCAACGACTGCATACTCACCAACACCTTGGGAGACAACTTTTGTGTAAGATGAATACATACACTGCTCTTAGATATCTGGGACTCGATATATCTGTATTGGTAAAGTGACCGGTTTAACATTTTTCTTCCCAGTGACACCTTTGTCCCCCCCCCTATTCCTACCCATACCTTCACCCTTCCCTTCCTCATTTTTCCTTTCCCCCATTATCTCCCTCTCTCTTCACCCGACCCTCCTACCCCCTTTTTTCCTTTCTCCCACCCCTTCCCCTCCCTCCCTTTAACCCCAACCCTCTCTCCCGACCCTCTCCCCCCCTCCTTCCTCCCCATTTTATACCTCCCTCCCTTCCTCATCCCCTGATCTCCAACCCCCTTTCATATGGATATATGCGCTAACTATCTCAGTATACCCTTAACATATGAATACGTATGATGATTGGGAGTCACCGAGGCAGACACATGCGGCTACCTTTTTGTCCCTATAATCACAACTATCCTCTATCTGCCATTCAATGTAGATGACAATGGCTCGGAGACATACTGAATGAACAATACTCTAGGATATTACTTACTACCCTAATAATCATGAACAGGAGGCCGCACAGTATGCCTCGGGGGCTCATAGGGCTATAATGCTATAATGTTATAAGAGTTAATACGAATCATCAATACAGAAACCTGTATAATATAAATAAGAAGGTAACCCCTGAAAACCCCAGGAAATGGGGTGGTCCCATATCCCATACCCCTATTCTTACTGTCTAGTTCTAAGATGGGAAGTTACGGTTACATGACCCTATACACCTTCGAACCGGGGGGGGGGAATTAGAATGCACATGCATAACGATGTGAAGCCCCCATAAAACCTAGATGGGGAGGCGAGTAAATGGATCTATGAGTCATGATATCTATGTTTATGTATAACATATGTTCTTAATCTCTCTCAGTTTTCAGTTTCCAGATATAAGACCTATATCTGTTCCCTACTGGCGGACTCTCAAGATATTTATGTTGAGTTTATTGTTGACAGGATGCAATCGTCCCATTCTTATTTTCATTTTTGCACTGTTCCCTCTTACACTACCATCTACTCACACTCCTCTCTATGGCCAAGGAGTAGGACCCCAGACACGCTCACCAACCCCCAACAGCAGCACTAAGAGTTAGTCTGCTGACCAACCAGTTTCCTATTTTATAGGTGGATTGGTACTTCCGTTTTCACCTCTGGTATTTCTTTCCACCCTATACCCTATCCGCCCCCACCGATTCCCTATCCCTCTAACTTTTCTTACCCCCGGCGGGACTCCCCCCCCCCCTCTTTTTTTTCCTATCTCTTTGACTCCCCACAAGCTCTACCCCAACACAATTCGCAGCTACTGGCTGAACCACCCCGACGTGAACTGACAATCTTTAGAGAAGATAAACAAACACCCGGGTCTTGATCTTTATTTCAAAATACATTTATTTACAAATTGAAAAAAAAAAAAAAAGTAAAAGAAAATGCCTCACCGTGCTCCTCTAGCGTTGAAATGTGTTTCTCTCAACGCAAAAAGGTCTTAATGTACCTGAAAAGCGCTCACAGGTCCTGTCCTCTCTTACCAAGCAAAAGGCCCAATTCATCTTCCTACAAGAGACTCATTTTCGCTCTAACACCATCCCAAAAATTTCCAATCACATATACCAAACTGCCTTCCATTCCACTAATCCCATAGCTAAGACAAAAGGAGTTTCCATACTTGTTTCCAAACAGGCCCCATTTAAGCTCTCAGACTCTCTACTGGATCCTGAGGGTAGATTTGCATTTATTAAAGGTACCTATGCTTCTAAGCCGATAACATTGGCAAACATATACGCTCCAAATGAACACCAGGTATCTTTTTTTAGGAAAGTATGCAACCTTTTGATCTCCTTCAAAGAGGGTATTGTACTATTAGGAGGTGACTTCAATGTACCCCTCAACCCAAACCTTGATACCTCCTCAGGAGCTTCAACGCTATCCTACCGAGCCCTAAGACAAATTAAATTACAACTTCAAGGTCTAGCACTGCACGACACATGGCGCACAATGTTCCCCTCCGTGAAGGACTACACCTTCTATTCCTTCCCTTTTCAAAAATACTCAAGACTGGACTACCTTTTCCTTTCCCAACCTGACTTAACCTACCTCACACAGGCCACGATCGACCCTATGTTCCTTTCTGACCACCACCCTATCTCAGTTACCCTGACCTTCCCGGACTTGACCCCCAAAACGAAAACATGGAGACTTAACTCCTCCCTACTAAAAGATGCAGAGTTTACCTCACGCCTGACAGCAAGTATTGACACATATTTCAGGGAGAACTCCACCCCAGGTATATCTCCTACCACTTTGTGGGAAGCTCACAAATGTGTGATCAGGGGGGAGCTGATGGCCCAGGCTGCGAAAGTAAAAAGGTTGCATCAGGTCACCATAGATAACTTGATCGCCAACATTAGGCGAATGGAGACCACACATAAACAATCCCACTCACAACAGACATTGCAGGAACTGATGCATTCACGCTCAACGTTGTTAGAAGAACTAGGTAAACGCACCAGGCGCCAGTATGTTCTCCACCAACGAGTCTTTTATGAACAAGGCAACAAGTGCGGTAGATTACTGACCAAGGCAGTACGTGCCTCTAGACCGTCTAACACAATTCACCACATACAGACCCAACAGAACACTTCACTATCTAAAAATGAAGACATAGCCCATGCGTTTGAACAATACTACAAAAGTTTATATAATCTTAAGACCCCCAATTCAAACTCTGAACAAGCATTACGCAGAACGGAAGCTATAAAGAGTTTCTTGACCCAATATGGCCCACAACCAATCTCACAAACACAAGCAGAAGAATTAGAGCAGCCCCTCTCAACTGAAGAACTGCAGACCTCCATACGACAGATGAAACCGGGTAAAAGCCCAGGTCCAGACGGGTTCACCCTGCAATATTAAAAATTCTTCGTCCAGTCCCTAGCCCCAAAAATGTTAACCACCTTTAATTCTTTAGCAGACCCCACGATGAACATGGGGCGTATGTTGGAGGCACACGTAACAGTAATCCCTAAGGAGGGAAGGGACACTACACGAGTACAAAACTACAGACCTATTTCACTACTCAATGTGGACATCAAGATTTACGCCAAAATCTTAGCCAACAGAATGTCCATTTTCTTGCCAAGCCTTATCTCGTTAGATCAGGTTGGTTTTGTCCCCGGACGAGAGGCCAGGGACAATACCATTAGAGCATTAAATATCCACCACTGGCTCACGACCACAAAAACCCGAGGGTTCTTTCTGTCTTTGGATGCTGAGAAGGTGTTCGACAGAGTGGCCTGGGATTACATGGAGGAGGTCCTGAAGAGGATCGGTCTTCACCCACGCATGTTATCCCACATATCGGCGCTGTACTCTAACCCGAGTGCAGCTGTGAGAGTAAATGGCCACCTGTCGGATGCCTTCCCTATAAGAAACGGTACGCGGCAAGGCTGCCCCCTTTCACCATTAATTTTTGTACTCTCCTTGGAACCTCTCCTTAACAGACTAAGAGACAATCCCAACATCACAGGTCTGACAATTCGAGGAAAGGAGTATAAGGTATCTGCCTTTGCAGATGACATTTTACTCTCCCTGTCCTCCCCAACCACCTCTATACCTAATTTACTCAAAGATATAGAGCATTTCGGAACCTTATCGCATCTAAAGATTAATTATGCGAAATCCCAAGCCTTGAATATCACCCTTACAACACAGGAACTTAAACGTTGCCAATCCTCCTTTCCCTTCCAGTGGAACCAACAGGAAATAACCTACCTAGGTATCCAAATCACCACTAAATTAGAGGACATATACTGGGTTAATTTCCTTAAGGTCTTAAAGAAAGCGCAACTTGACTTAAAAGAATGGGGGAACCTTAATGTCTCCTGGTTTGGCCGCTCCGCTCTTTTAAAAATGATAACCTTGCCACGATTTCTTTATATTATTCAGTGCCTACCTATCCATCTTACAGCATCCTTTTTTGCAGCATATAGGAAGATGTGCACACTGTTTCTATGGAAAGGTTCCCCTCCACGCATCAAATTCGCTAGGCTCACGCGGCCAAGACTTAACGGAGGCATTGGACTTCCAGACCTCCACAAATACTTCCTAGCGAGCCACCTTGCCCGAATCGTGGACTGGAATGTCCATGAACCGGGTAAGCTTTGGGTTACCCTGGAGAAATCGATCTCTCAACTTCCACTGGAGTCTCTCCCCTGGATCGCCCCAAAACAAGTGCCACAGGAGATATTGACGCATCCTCTCATCTCAGTGTCGCTAAGTTCCTTCAGACGAACAATTAAAATCAGGTCAATCTCCTCTGTACCAGGCCCGTTAACCCCATTGAGAGGCAACTCTGAGTTTATCCCAGGGCTCTCATCATCCTTTCTAAACCTAACATGGCCGCACAACAAAATGTTAGCCTATCAATTCTATGTAGACAAGACCCCTAGATCATATGAGAACTTAGTTGACTCGTCCCTCCTTAAATCCTTCCCCTTTTGGACATACCGACAGATCAGACACTTTCTATCAACTCAAGGAACGACACTGACTTGGACTAGACAATTAACTCCATTTGAGGAACTGTGCACCAGATCCTCCCTACAAAGACACCTAATCTCGTACATGTACAATACGCTTATAGAAGATAACTCTTACACTCCAGACTCCGCACACACAGCATGGGAAGCAGACCTTCAGACGACCTTCACGGAGGAGGATTGGTCTCGTATCAACGAATATATACATAAGGGCTCCCTTAATGCAGCCATTCAGGAGAATGGCTATAAAATTCAAACACGCTGGTATAGGACTCCGTCACTTCTATATAAATTCTCTCCAACCATCCCAGACACATGCTGGAGATGTGGGAAAGCAAAAGGCACAATGCTGCACATATGGTGGAACTGCGTCTCCATACAGCCATTCTAGAAAGAAGTCCACGACCTCATCTCACATATCACAACATGACCTATTCCCCTGCCCAATATCTCCTACATCACACTCACCTGACTAAAAACGAGTACTTTAAATCATTAGCTATGCACCTGGTGAACGCAGCTAAACTATGTATCCCGACACATTGGAGATCCACCTCCACCCCCATGATTGGGGAGTGGTTCCGGAGGATCTCTAAGATAGAGGAGATGGAGGAGCTGGTGCACATTTCACAAGAACGAATCCAAAAATTTACGACCACATGGGCCTGTTGGACACATTTCAAATTATCTCAACGCTATAGCACGTATAGCTCCTGAACATTCTTTTGAGTAGACCATCAAGAATTAAAAACAGTTCAGGTCAGGTCGGGGTGACAATGCCCTATAGAGGAGATCGGATGGACCGCGACTTCTGTCGCTATCCACCCCTCAAAACTCCACTATCTCTCCCCCACCCAACCCGCCATTCTTTTCCCCAGTTCCCACACTTCTCTATTCTACCTCCCTATCCCCCACACACTTCTTTTTTCCCCCTTCCCTCATTTCCTACCTAAGATCCCTGACTTAATAAGAGGGTCATAAGAATCCCTCTGAACACCCCATCAAAGGTTATGTATAGAGTCACACGAGTTTGTCAAAAACTAATTGAAATCCTGAATTGACATTTACATGTTTGTATTTATGTAATATATCTATATTTGAGAATACTGTGACAAAATTTCTATATGATACCCATGTTACTGTACAAGCTACTACCTTGCATATTTTTTTCAATAAAAATTATTATGGAAAAAAAAAAAAGAATACATATTGGCCTAAACTGACAAAAAATTTGCTTTTTTTTAAAAAAATGGGGATATTTATTACAGCAAAAAGTACAAAATATTGTGTTTTTTTCAAAATTGTCGCTCTTTTTTTGTCCATAACTGCAGAGGAGATCAAATACCATCAAAAGAAAGCTCTATTTGTGGGAAAAAAAGGATGTCAATTTTGTTTGGGTGCAGCGTCGCACGACTGCGCAATTGTCAGTTAAATCGACGCAGTGCGGAATCCCAAAAAATGGCCCGGTCATCCAGCAGCAAAATCTTCCAGGGCTGAAGTGGTTAAAGGCTTTCAAAGCGTTGCCTATGGATAGTAAAATTTATGCCATTTGTCACAGTTGCATGAGCATGCACAATTTTGAAGAGTGACATGTTTGGTATCTATTTACTCAGTGTAACATTATCTTTTATATCTTACCAAACAATTGGGCATTATATTGTAATTTTGGGTAATAAAATTAAAAATGTGCATATTTTCCCCAAAAATTGCATTGGAAAAACTGCTCTGAAAATACCATGTGACATAAAAAATTGCAACAGCCACCATTCTATTCTCTTGGGCCTCTGCTTTAAAAATATATAATGTTCAGGGATTCTAAGAAATATTCTAGCAAAAAATACAGACTTTTACATGTAAACAAAAAATGCCAGAAAAGACCAGCCGATAATTACATTAGCCCTTTTAAAACAAATCAAGCTTCTAGCACAGTACCTTTCCAGTTTCCTCATTCAGCCGGGTACTGCACTAAAGGGGGAAGCAGAGAGCGCAGCACACTGCCCTGCACTTTACTTTCACTTTGCTGAGGTTAACAGAGCTTCTCACAGTGCCGTTATACAGTTCAGCCGGGGGACCGGGAGATCAGGCTCATCTGACAGCCCTTCTCTCCTCTGATCCCGCGGCACACCTGAGAACCTCTGACGGCACACCAATGTGCCGCGGCACACTGGTTGAGAAAGGCTGCTCTAACCCACAAATATATACAAAAAACATTTAAAAAATAAATAAAAATTGAAATAAAAAAATTGAAGCGAGCAATCTCTCAACTGTAGAAATAGGGTTTTAATAGCAGGGGGACGAGCCAGACCATGCATGGAAAACCCTGGTAAAGTTGGCCTTAATTGCAAAAACTATTTAAAAAGTCTTAACAGACACTTACCCCACAGAGCCACTTTTGCATATAATGAATCCAAAATGACTCTGGGGAAGAATGTGATTACTAGCACTACCCCAAGTTCATAAACCTGGTGTTGGGCTTGTGCAAAATGTACTGCAACTGGTTTGCTGCGCTTACCTAGTTTTGCAGACAATGACACTTGAGCGCCAAACAGATGTCACCCTTGTTTCCTTTAAAAGGCATTAAAATGGTCCAATAGTCTTATCAATATAAACCAGTGAACAGGATTTTTTTAGAGAATAGATGTATTAATCCACATCACAAGAGAAAAAATACTTGATATGAACAGTGTTTTAAGTGAGAATAGTTAAATGTTGATCAAGGAAGTACACATATTGCTTTTAGGACACTTAAAACAACCTTTTTTGTTGGAAAATTTAAACAGGCGACTTATCTATTCGATCTGCTGTGGCTTAAATATCCTTTAGATTTCTACTATGTGTGTACACATGAAGGTTTGGTCTTTGACCTCATGGCAGAGGTTGCTAGAGAATATGGTGCAGACGATTTGTGATTTTCTTGCATCTTTCCAAGAGGAAAGGGGGTTACCTTGCAGGCATGCTCCCGACTGCAGCATTCGGCGTCCATAGAGGCCGAATGCAGGACTCGGCCCCACCCCCCGTGCTTGCGTCATTGGATTTGATTGACAGCAGCCGGAACCAATGGCTGCACTACTATCAATATATCCAATCAATAGCCGAGAACTCTGGACAGAGAGAGAGCACTTCCCCATGGGTCCAATTCGAGGGCTCAGGTAAGTAAAACAGGGGGCTGGGGGGCTGGTCGCTGACAGGGGGCTGGGGGGCTGGTCGCTGACCTTAAAGCATAGGATGCATTAAGGTGAAAAAACACGAACCTTTACAATCCCTTTAAATTTGTTCTCTGTCACTTGGACAATAGTGAGAAAGATATCCTGTGCTTTCCCCATATAAATCTGGTCCATGTTTGATGTGTACAAGGACTGGCAAATAGGGATGGGCTTTATGTTTTTGTCGAACATGAGTTCGACTCGAACATTGGCTGTTCGCCCGTTCGCCGAATGGCAAGGACTGGCAAATAGGGATGGGCTTTATGTTTTTGTCGAGCATGAGTTCGACTCGAACATTGGCTGTTCGCCCGTTCGCCGAATGGCAAGGACTGGCAAATAGGGATGGACTTTATGTTTTTGTTGAGCATGAGTTCGACTCGAACATTGGCTGTTCGCCCGTTCGCCGAATAGCGAACAATTTTGGGTGTTCGCCATTCGAAAGCCGCGGAACATCCTTTAAAAGTCTATGGGAGAAATCAAAAGTGCTAATTTTAAAGGTTAAAAATGGACGTTTTTTCGGGAGCAGTGATTTTAATAATGCTTAAAGTGAAACAATAAAAGTGTAATATTCCTTTAAATTTCATACCTGGGGGATGTCTATAGTATGCCTGTAAAGTGGCGCATGTTTCCCGTGTTTAGAACAGTCTAACAGCAAAATTACATTTCTAAAGGAAAAAAAGTCATTTAAAACTACTCGCGGCTATAATGAATTGTCGGTCCGGCAATACACATAAAAGTTAATTGATAAAAATGGCATGGGATTCCCCCACAGGGGAACCCCTAACCAAATTTAAAAAAAATGCGTGGGGGTCCCCCCAAATTCCCTACCAGGCCCTTCAGGTCTGGTATAGATTTTAAGGGGAACCCCGTGCCAAAATTTAGAAAACAAATGGTGTGGGGTCCCCCCAAAAATCCATACCAGACCCTTATCCGAGCACGCAAACGGGTAACGTAAACGGGTGACCCCGCCCCCTCTGACAACATGGGGAAAGCCATAGGGAAGTCCCCATGCGTCAGAGGGGGCGGGGTCACCGGGTGGCCCTGCCCTCCATTATATAAGAGCTGTCACCTGAACAGAAGCATCACACAGCGGGAGACTCCCATTGAGGCAGATCGGAGGATGAAGCGGAGAAGAAGGAGCCGGAGGAAGATGCCGGACGAGAAGACTGGAGGAAGAAGCGGAGGAAGATAGAGGAAGAAGCGGGGGGAAGAACAAGATGGAGGAAGAAGAAGAACACCGAAGGAAGACCAGAAGGAGATGGAAGAAGAAGAGGCAAAAGAAGAAGACATTAATAAGGGAATGGTCAAAAACCATCTATTGTCTTTTTTACATTTTTGACACTTTTTTTGTGAAATGGTAGGGGTATATTTGTACCCCATTACCAATTAACACAGGGGGGGCCAGGATTCCGATAACCCCACCACCCGCAGACCCCCACAACCCACAAGGGATGAGGCCCTTCTCCCCATCAACATGGGGACAAGGTGCTTTGGGGGGCTACCCCAAAGCATCCTCCCAATGTTGAGGGCATGTGGCCTGGTACGGTTCAGGAGGGGGGGCGCTCTCTCATCCCCCCTCTTTTCCTGCAGCCTGCCAGGTTGCGTGCTCGGATAAGGGTCTGGTATGGATTTTTGGTGGGACCCCACGCCATTTTTAAAAAAAATTTTGGTGTGGGGTCCCCTTAAAATCCACACCAGACCTGAAGGGTCTGGTATGGATTTTGAGGGTGACCCCCACGCCATTTTTTATAAAAATTTTGGCGCAGGGTTCCCCTTAAAATCCATACCAGACCTGAAGGGCCTCGTATGGAATTTGGGGGGACCCCCACGCATTTTTTTTTAAATTTTGGTTCGGGGTTCCCCTGTGGGGGAATCCCATGCCTTTTTTATCAATGAACTTTTATATGTATTGCAGGACCGACAATTCATTATAGCCGTGAGTAGTTTTAAATGACTTTTTTTCCTTTAGAAATGTCATTTTGCTGTCAGACTGTTCTAAACACAGGAAACATGTGCCACTTTACAGGCACACTATAGACACTCCCCAGGTATGAAATTTAAAGGAATATTACACTTTTATTGTTTCACTTTAAGCATTATAAAAATCACTGCTCCCGAAAAAACGTCAGTTTTTAAACTTTTTTTTGCATTGATACATGCATGTCCCCTGGGGCAGGACCCAGGACCCCATACACTTTTTAAGACAATACCATGAATATAAGCCTTTAAAATTAGCACTTTTGATTTTTCATGTTTTTGTCCCATAGACTTTAATGGTGTTCACGTGTTCAAACAAATTTTTTGCCTGTTCGCATGTTCTGGTGCAAACCGAACGGGGGGGTGTTCAGCCCAACCCTATTGGCAAACATTGAGAGTAACTTGAATGGTGAGCATGTTGTCCTTAATCATAATACTGGTTAAGTTGTTAAGGCTTTGCAAACATGATATAGTTTCAGTTTAATGAGATGTCTTATTAGGCCCCTTTCACACGGATGGATAGAATGGTGCTTTTAGCTGCGGATTTTCTAGTTTTCTACCGCAGCTAAAAGCACACAATGCTTTCGTATGGCCCCATTCACACACTGTGTTTAGCTGCGATTTAGTTACATGCGGTTCTGTGCGGATAGAAAAAATAGAATTGACTGAGACCAGGAGCGATTTAGCGCAGCTATTCGCACATAACCGCAGGTAATCGCAGTGCACTGTGTCAGCTGCGGATAACAGCGCCGAGCTGCTCATCGGGAAAGGAAAAATGTTTTTTTCTTTCCCAATGAGCGACAATCACGGGGATCCAACTTGGATCCCCGCCAGTGCCGGGCACTGTTTGGTATGAATCTTGAAGGTGAACTCCACGCCAAATTTTAAATAAAAAAACGGGTTCCCCTCCAAGAGCATACCAGGCCCTTCGGTCTGGTATGGATTTTAAGGGGAACCCCCTACGCCAAAAAAATGGCGTGGGTTCCCCCCAAAATCCATACCATACCCTTATCCGAGCATGTAGCCCGGTCGGTCAGGAAAGGGGGTGGGGACGGGCGAGCCCCCCCCTTCTTGAACCGTACCAGGCAGCATGCCCTCAACATGGGGGGTTGGTGCTTTGGGGGAAGGGGGCACCCTGCGGGCCCCCCCACCCCAGAGCACCTTGTCCCCATGTTGATGAGGACAAGGGCCTCTTCCCGACAACCCTGGCCGTTGGTTGTCGGGGTCTGCGGGCGGGAGGCTTATCGGAATCCGGGAGCCCCCTTTAATAAGGAGGCCCCCAGATCCCGGCCCCCCACCCTATGTTAATGAGTATGGGGTACATGGTACCCCTACCCATTCACCTAGGAAAAAAGTGTCAATTTTCAAAGAACACAGTAGACAGGTTTTTAAAGTGATTTATTAGGCGGCTCCGGGGGTCTTCTTCCGACTTTGTTGGTCTTCTTCTGACTTTGGGGGTCTTCTTCCGACTGCGGTGGTCTTTTTCTGACTTCGGTGGTCTTCTCCCTCTCTCCGGTGTCGTCTCCGCGCTCTCTGGTTCTTCTCCGGTGCCTTCTTCCTTCTGCCGGGCTCCTCCGCTATCTTCTGCTCTTTTGCCGCTCTTTTGGTAGTGGAGGAGCCCGGTCTCCCGAGACGTCTTCTTTCCTTTTCTCTTCCTGAGATGTTGACATGAAGCTCCCTCTCGCTGTAATGCCATGAGCGAGAACCGCTACCAATTATATAGGCATGGGGTGTGGCCACCGGGTGATGTCACCCAGTGACCCCGCCCCTTATTTCATCACAGTCCCGGGACATGATGGGACTGTGATGACATAAGGGGCGGGGTCACCGGGTGACATCACCTGGTGGCCACGCCCCATGCCTATATAATTGGTAGCGGACCTCGCTCACGGCATTACAGCGAGAGGGAGTGTTGTGTCAACATCTCAGGAAGAGAAGAGGAAAGAAGATGTCTCGGGAGACCGGGCTCCTCCACTAGCAAAAGAGCGGCAAAAGAGCAGAAGATAGCGGAGGAGCCCGGCAGAAGGAAGAAGGCACCGGAGAAGAACCAGAGAGCGCAGAGACGACACCAGAGAGAGGGAGAAGACCACCGAAGTCAGAAGAAGACCCCTAAAGTCAGAAGAAGACCACCAAAGTCGGAAGAAGACCCCCGCAGCTGCCTAATAAATCACTTTAAAAACCTGTCTACTGTGTTTTTTTAATTGAAACTTTTTTCCTAGGTGAATGGGTAGGAGTACCATGTACCCCATACTCATTCACATAGGGTGGGGGGCCGGGATCTGGGGCCCCCTTATTAAAGGGGGCTCCCGGATTCCGATAAGCCCCCCGCCCGCAGACCCCGACAACCAACGGCCAGGGTTGTCAGGAAGAGGCCCTTGTCCTCATCAACATGGGAATGAGGTGCTTTGGTGTGGTGGGCCTGCAGGGTGCCCCCCTTGCCCCAAAGCACCAACCCCCCCATGTTGAGGGCATGCAGTCTGGTACGGTTCAGGAGGGGGGGGCGCTCGCCCGTCCCCACCCCCTTTCCTGACCGACCGGGCTGCGTGCTCGAATAAGGGTCTGGTATGGATTGTGGGGGGGACCCCATGCCGTTTTTTTGGCGTAGGAGGTTCGCCTTAAAATCCATACCAGACCAAAGGGCCTGGTATGCTCTTGGAGGGGGAACCCATTCTGTTTTTTTTTATTTAAAACTTGGCGTGGAGTTCCCCCTCAAGATTCATACCAAACAGTGCCGGGCATTGGTGGGGATCCAAGCTGGATCCCCATTCAATACGAGTCGGTACCCTGTCGGGTTGCTATGGAAATGGCAAACCGCAGCTAATCGCACTGTACAAATGCAGCTGATCGCAGTGCCTGGAGTCTTGAATTTTACAGAAAAAAAAAACATGCTTTTAACTGCGGCAGAATAGCCGTCCATGTGAAAGGTGCCTTAGTCCAGGTGTTATCTTGTTTACGTGTCAAAACACTCATTGTCCTGAAGTTTAAACAACTTTTTAGGCTCTCTTCTTACAGTTTTATGGCTTCCTAAGTTAGAAGGAAAAATTATCCACGGGTTCAGTATATATATATATATATATATATGTATTTTTTTTCCATAGAGGCCCTGACAGGAGAAGGTAAGACCTCTCACGCAATTGTCAATGCCAATGAATGAATGAAATAGTAAATATTTGGCAGAAATGTACATTTTGAGACAGGATGGTTCCTCACCAGCATGGACAAATCATCTTTATATATGAATATTCCCAACAGAACGGGCTTTGATGTAGTTCAAAATTTCGTCATGTCATGTTCTTCTAACATTGCTTCTGAATTTCTTTTACAGGATTTGGAGTTGGTTTTGGAACATAACTTCTTAAAGTTTGAGGAGAAAGATTTAAAAATGAATCAGTGGCACTGCCATGGACAGTTTGCCCACATCCTAATTTGTGACACTCTCTCTCGATCTCTCTCTCGCTATATATATAATATATAGTGTATTGAAGAGAAGTTCATATAACCACCGCTGTTGTATCGTAGCCACACCCATCTGTGGCTAGGATACATCAATGGCAAATTTAGTGATTTGGAAGGGTAGTAGCCTCAAACTTGAAGAGTTTGTGCAATTTAGTAACTCAATTTTCCCACTATTGAGTTCAATCCAATCATTTCATTAAATGAAATCACTTTTCTTGATGTAACAGTTTTGCTTTTGAAAATATGAGAATTTTCCAAATGTCCTCTAATGCAGATGACCAAAAAAGCTTTTTATTGCAATCACGATGTACTAATAATAAATAAAGTAGTTTATGAATCTGCTGCACCATGGTCTTTGCGTTGATATTTTTTTTTCCTTATGGGGATACTGTAAACCATATCATAGAGGCTGTGGTGAATTGGAAGCAAGGAAAGATTGTTTTTTACATGAGATTTTTAGTCCTTGCAAGTAAAGGCAAATGTTTTTGGATATTTGTATACTGACATGTGGGATGTGGCATATGGTGAGAGAAACACACAGTAATTGTTGGAATGTTACAATTGTACAACCCCTGGCAAAAATTATGGAATCACCAGTCCCTGAGGATGTTCCTTCAGTTGTTTATTGTTGTAGAAAAAAAGCAGATCACAGACATGGCCAAAAACTAAAGGCATTTCAAATGGCAACTTTCTGGCTTTAAGAAACACTAAAAGAAATCAAGAAAAATAATTGTGGTGGCCAGTAACAGTTAGATTTATAGAACAAGCACAGGGAATAAATTATAATATCACTCAATTCTGAGGAAAAAATTATGGAATCATGAAAAACAAACAAACAAAATAACACTCCAACACATCACTAGTACTTTATAAATATATCGACAGATCCGCGCTTACAGACTAATTTACACCTGCAGCCCCCTATGTGGAAAGGGGACACCTAAGTGATCCCCCAAAAAATGAAAATCAAAGTATAGGGAATGGCGCTGTGTTAGAACTAGAAGTGGCTATAAATTAAACAAATGTTCAAGTGCATAAAATAATTACTATTAAAATTGAAAAAATATTTTAGTATGATCCAGAAATTTTAAAAAAATTTTTGTCCTTATTTTAGTGAAAACACCTTATTAAGTGAAACAAATGCTACTATATGTGCAAAAAATACCGCAAATATTAAAACGATACCTATATATAACATATATAAATCTTCACGTTAATAAATATAAAGTGATAAGTGCCAGAAGCAGTGATTATCAAACAATAGTGCATTAATGTGCAATAACCATTCGCAATAATAAAACATTAGTAGTGTGTCAAATCGCAACTAAGTATCAAAGAAAAAATCCCAATCCCAAAGGCAGCTGCTTGCACACAAGGAGGTGGGGACTTCCTGTCCCTTGATGTATTAAAAGTCCCCACTGCGTATCCACTTAAGTGTTAAAAATATAAAAGAAAGGTTTCCACATAGCGTGATTCTGTTTGAAAAAGTGTTCCTTTATTTAAATAAAAAACAGTCCAGTCGCAGTAGGCTGGTATCACGCTAGCGGGGCCTAGGCGGGACTATCTTGGCACGCACAACGTCATTTCCATGGATCGTGGTTCCGGATATCCGACCGGTGGAACGCAAGCGGCGGTTCACGCTGACGCTGCGGCCCCGGATTATGTGGAGAGTATAGGAGACTGTGAGCTCTCTCTCCTACCTGGGAATATTTATTGTTTACCCGCTAGCGTGATACCAGCCTACTGCGACTGGACTGTTTTTTATTTAAATAAAGGAACACTTTTTCAAACAGAATCACGCTATGTGGAAACCTTTCTTTTATATTTTTAACACTTAAGTGGATACGCAGTGGGGACTTTTAATACATCAAGGGACAGGAAGTCCCCACCTCCTTGTGTGCAAGCAGCTGCCTTTGGGATTGGGACGCGTGGAAGGAAATTGGCACCCACACGACCGGAGTGACAGGACCAACATCACACGCTCGTACCCCTGCAGGGGTGGAGTGCTCCGGTGAGTGCAACCACATTGGGGGGTGACTACCAGTTATTACAGCACGGCATTTTACCACCAAAGAAGAACTTTTTTGCACAATTGTTATGAACATTTTTTGCACCAAATAACATATGGGATTTTTTCTTTGATACTTAGTTGCGATTTGACACACTACTAATGTTTTATTATTGCAAATGGTTATTGCACATTAATGCACTATTGTTTGATAATCACTGCTTCTGGCACTTATCACTTTATATTTATTAACGTGAAGATTTATATATGTTATATAAAGGTATCGTTTTAATATTTGCGGTATTTTTTGCACATATAGTAGCGTTTGTTTCACTTAATAAGGTGTTTTCACTAAAATAAGGACAAAAATTTTTTTTAATTTCTGGATCATACTAAAATATTTTTTCAATTTTATTAGTAATTATTTTATGCACTTGAACATTTGTTTAATTTATAGCCACTCCTAGTTCTAACACAGCGCCATTCCCTATACTTTGATTTTCATCACTAGTACTTTGTTGCACCACCTCTGGCTTTTATAACTGCTTGCAGTCTCTGAGGCATTGACTTAATGAGTGATAAACAGTACTCTTCATCAATCTGGCTCCAGCCTTCTCTGATTGCTGTTGCCAAATCATCTTTGCAGGTTGGAGCCTTGTCATGGACCATTTTCTTTAACTTCCACCACAGATTTTCAATTGGATTGAGATACAGACTGTTTGCAGGCCATGACATTGACCTTATGTGTCTTTCTTCAAGGAATTTTTTCACAGTTTTTGCTCTATGGCAAGATGCATTATCACCTTGATAAATGATTTCATCATCCCCAAACATCCTTTCAATAGATGGGATAAGAAAAGTGTCCAAAATTTCAATATAAACCTGTGCATTTATTGAAGATTTAATGACAGCCATCCACCCAGTGCCTTTACCTGACATGCAGCCCCATATCATAATTGACTGTGGAAATTTGCATGTTTTCTTCAGACAGTTGTCTGCATAAATCTCATTGGAACGGCACCAAACAAAAGTTCCAGCATCATCACCTTGTCCAATGCAGATTCGAGATTCATCACTGAATATGACTTTCATCCAATCATCCACAGTCCACGATTGCCTTTCCTTAGCCCATTGTAACCTTGTTTTTTGTGTTTAGGTGTTAGAGATGGCTTTCTTTTAGCTTTTCTGTATGTAAATCCCATTTCCTTTAGGCGGTTTCTTACAGTTCGGTCACAGATGTTGACTCCAGTTTCCTCCCATTTGTTCCTCATTTGTTTTGTTGTACATTTTCTGTTTTCAAGGCATATTGCTTTAAGTTTTCTGTCTTGACGCTTTGATGTCTTCCTTGGTCTACCAGTATGCTTGCCTTTAACCACCTTCCCATGTTGTTTGTATTTGGTCCATGTTTTAGACACAGCCGACTGTGAACAACCAACATCTTGTGCAACACTGCGTGATGATTTACCCTCTTTACCTACATACTAACAAGCAGATTTAATCTGATGCAGGTGTTAGTGTTTGTAATGAAAATTTACAGGGTGATTCCATAATTTTTTCCTCAGAATTGAGTGATTCCATAATTTATTCCCTGTGCTTGTTCTATAAATCTAACTGTTACTGGCCACCACAATTATTTTTCTTGATTTCTTTTAGTGTTTCTTAAAGCCAGAAAGTTGCCATTTGAAATGCCTTTAGGTGGCCATGTCTGTGATCTGCTTTTTTTCTACAACAATAAACAACTGAAGCAACATCCTCAGGGACTGGTGATTCCATATTTTTTGCCAGGGGTTTTATATCACAAATAAATTTGAGCACAATTGTTTATTAGCACCCTTCTAGATAGGTGCTAGGATTAGGTAAATTTAGTTCTGGCTCACTGTATCCAGTGGAGCTGCAATTTCTTGTTAGGCAAATTAATTTTTTGCTCACTGTAATTACTGTGGCTTTGTTGATTGTTTTGGTCTATTCTATGTTCCTGTGCTACCTGGAGGTCTGCTTTGCTGGAAGCTGCAGAAAGTTGACTGAGGGACGGCCATCTGAGGATCTAGTCTGGTATCACACAGTGAAAGTGTTGCAAAAATAATGGAAGGAGGCAACCAATCTTCCAAAGACATTTTTCATTACAGATTGGAGATAGAGATCTAGAGACTGTGGGCTGAGTCCATCCTCTAGTGCTAAAGTCAGCTGTGTGTGTAAAGAGGACATCCAGTGTCCCATAAAGTGTCCAGTGTCCCAGTGAAATGATTTTACTTGGACTTTCCACCAGAGGAAGATTACTCTCCTCAAGTTTGCTACAGGCTCATAGTTCTATAGAAGATAAGTGTCCTCCTACTTGTATAAAGCTTTGGGGTATCACACTCAATTCCCTAACCACATCAAATTTACCCAAAAATAAAAACAACAAATAGTAAACGCCTGGACTTTTGTTTAAGCCAAAGAGTGACTGTGATCATGTGCCTGGCTGCGGGGCAACTACTGGGGAAAGGACTCCAGGCAATCTACTAAGCAGCTGCTTCAAGGTTAGTGCTATATTTATTTATTTATATAGTTTGGGTTTATTATCCCTCACTATAAAGTTTTATTTTTTGGGGTACTAACTGTGAAAAAAATTTAAGTGATGAATACTACAGTCTAAGGAGAAGATCTAAGAGAGAGTTGGAATGTGCGTGATTTTTGCCTGGGACTTTAGAGCAACACAGTTTGGTTAGAGTACATTGGCTTGTGTGATAAGGCACTTGGTGGAGATACCACATGGTGAAGGGTAATTTTTGCATTTTATTGGCGCAATAAATGTGAGCACAATCACTAATTTGTACATTGTGGTTTGCTTTAGAATGTATTAAACTATATGGTTTTGTTTTCCCCTTTTTTTTATAAAACTTCTGGAGGATAAGAGCACAGTGTGAAAAGAAGAAAACACAGACATCTGGATTGCCATAAGCTTTACTTGACTCTCACATGTACTAAGGGTCACAAGATCTGTTCAGAATTTAAAATAATTTTTGAAAGGAAGAATAGGACTTATGATATGGAACTGTATTATTGAGTTAATATTGAAGCGCTGGTTTACCTATACTTTTAAGATAAACACCTGGAGAAGCTGGAATAGTTCCAGCTGCTGGAGTAATTGTATTGTTTCCCCTGAAAATGATGATCCAGTGATTCCTCAAAAGAGATTATCCAGCTCCCAAAGTAGAGAAGTATTCACAAGGGAGAAGAGACTGTTCATTTAAATGTACCCCAAACTCCCAAGTTACACAGGGTTCCTTTTGTTCAAACGCACAATTTCCCCAATTTTCATGAAAATCGCAAATGATCACATATCTACTCTGACCAGAATATCATTTAGAAGTCTACCATGTGTGTAAACATTAAGCAGTGATCCCTTGACCTCATGGCAGAGTTTGCTGTCGCTCACTCAATAATATGTAGATCTAGTAGATAAGTATCAATGTGCTTAGTTCCTTGATCTGTGGATCAGCATTTAACCACCTGCATTTGGGTCACATATTTCATATCAACAATTATTTCTATTGTGATTTGGATTACTGCATCTGTCTTCTAAAATGTGCAAAGGGCCAAGAATAAAAAATGCACAGTGAAGGGTCAAGCGTAAGTAATGTAGAGTGCAGGGGTCAATCGTGTGTAATTCAGTGTGGAGTGCAAAGGTCAGGAGTAAGTTACTCTGAGTTCAGAAGTCAGTAGTTTGTAACATAGAGTGCAGAAACCAGGAGTAACACATGGTGCAGGGGGTAGTAGAATGTAACCCAGGGTTCAGATTTTAGTTGTGTGTAACGTAGAAAGCAGAAGTCAAAAGTGTGTAATGCAGAATGCAGGGGTCAGTAGTAAGTAACGCATGGTGCAGGGGTCACAAGTAGGATCAGGAATGAGTAATGCAGAGTGCAGGTGTCAGAATTAAGCAAAGCAGAGTGCAAGAGTCAGTAGTATGCAACACAGAGGACAGTACTATATAATGCAGAGTTCAGAGGTCAGTAGAATGTAACTCTGAGTGCAAAGGTCAGTAGTGTGTAAAGCACAACATAGGGGTCAGTAGTGAGCAGTGCAGATTGCAGGTGAAAGGAGTACGTAATAAAGAGGGAGGAGGTAAATAGTACATAACACACATCTCCCTTCAATTACCCCATGCAGTGCTGGTGACACCCAACAATGAGCCCACCGCTTCCCCTTACCATGATTCTTTGAAGCACCCACACCTTATCCTCCTCATCCAGTTCTTGCTGCCCCTTATTATCACCAGCTGTTCTCCTTAACTGACAGTTAAAATCTAGAGGTAAAGTGAACACCTGTCAGCCAATCAGAGTGGGACAGCTGTACTCTGAGTGCTGAGTGTGGGAATACCTGTTGTATGGCCACGATCGTTGACTAGATCACGATCAATCAATTGCCAACTCCCCATCTAACATCTCCCCACTTAATTCACAACTAGAAAAGTTTTGCATTTACATACACTCTAAAACTTATATGAGTCGAGAGAGATGCACAGTGGGGGAGATTAACTAAAACTTGTGCACTCAGAATCTGGTACAGCTGTCCATAGTAACCAATCAGCTTCTAGGTTATATTGTCAAAGCTTAATTGAGCAAGCTAAAGTAAGAAGCTGATTGGTTACTATGCACCACTGCACCAGATTCTATGTGTATCAGTTTTAGTAAATCTCCCCGAGTAGGCTGGGGTTACCTATCTTCTGAAAAAGCAGGCCGCCTGGCTGTCTTCTGTATCACTGACTAGGAAAAAAGTATGTATATATATAAAAAAAAAAAAATTATATATATATATATATATATATATATATATATATATATATATATATATATATATATATACAAAGCATGCTGGGTAGCAGTTATCCTATTCTTGACGGTGTAAAACCACGTTAAGTATTCAGTCTTGATAATTAGTGTATAGTAGTAAACTGGAAGCGTGACAAATTAACACCATATCTTAATTTTTTGCTGTTAGACTCATGCATCAAAATGTCTTTTGGATTAATTTCACGGTCTAGTTGATCAGCTGTAGTTGCTGAGCTGAGTGAATAAACAGCTAATGCTTAGGGTGAGATGCATGCTCGGTTTGATGCAATGCCTAAGAGTTTCATTATGCGACTTTGATGAAGCACACTAGTCATCTCATGCAGAACACAGCTTTGCCTCTGACGAGATTAGACAGCTCAGTCCATTGAAATACAGGCTGCCAAATCCATCTTATACCAGAGTCAGTCAACAAACAGCCCACATTCTCTAGCCAAGTAATCAGTAGCACACCGTATATAATTAATACAATAACCATTTACAGGGGAAAGGAGTCAGCAGATTTGTTTTCCTTAAAATGGACCTGCCATTTATGTAAAGAACAAAACTGCTTATGTAGGAGACAGCACTATATTTCTATTTGCATTACTCTTAAGCACAAATCCTAACTCACGTTTCAGATTTATTACTTAAAATTTCACTAAAGCAAAACTTTTTTTTTCCCTTGCTTGTTAGACTAAGGAAGGGTAATAACCGCTGTCAGTTTTTTTTGCCATATATGTCCTATTTGGGGAGAATTCACTTCACTGCCTGTCCCATAGCCAAACCATGAAGTGAGAGAAAATCCCTCCAAACTGAGGGAATACCAGGGTGTCACCAGGGTCAACAGAAACAGTGGGGGAGATTTACTAAAACTGGTACACACAGAATCTGGTGCAGCTGTGCATAGTAACCAATGAGCTTCTAACTTCAGCTTATTCAATTAAGCTTTGACAATGAAACCTAGAAGTTAATTGGTTACTAAGCTGCTCCAGATTTTGTGTGCACCAGTTTTAGTAAATCTCCCCTACCTATTTGTACCTACTGGATATTTCCCCTCTATTACTGTTCAGATGTCAACTCAAAATGTGGGATTTTCCTTTACTTTCTCTTTCAATAATGATGTTAAACAAGACAAATAGAGAAGGTGAATCTCCCTAATGGGGGCACAGACAGCAATAAAAACTGACATCAGCTCTGATCCCTCTTTACTTCATAAAAACTAAAATAAAAACGGTTTGCCTTTCGTAACACTTTAAGTGAAAAAAGAAAAAGAAAAATAAACCTCTAGTTTCAGTATGAGCGGCCATATAACTGTCTAAAGATATCATTTCGTTCAGGGGTAGGCAACCTGGGGTCCTCCAGCTATTGTAAAACTACATTTTTCCCATGAGGCATTGCAAGGCTGGCAGTTACAATTACTCCCAGAGGCATGATGGGACTTGTAGTTCTGCAACAGCTGGAGGGCCCCAGGTTGCCCACCCCTTTAGTGTAGCAGGCAAACCTCTATATACAAAATGGAGAGTGAGCACTCTACAGCCAATCTGCTCCTTTTCAGAGAAAAGACAATGGTGCTCATACTGGAAACACACACCTAACCAATCCCAGGAAATGTCTTTCTTGGTTGGGAAGGGCCTACAGACATACTGTAACTGTTGCCCAGTCCAACTATTACCAATGAGATTAGGCAAAGGTTCTCTAATATCTGTAGGCATCTTTTATCACTACAGATACTATACAAAAGCCAGAAATATATACAGCTGTGTGCCAATGATCATAAATCTAAAATGAGGAACAAGAAGGAATGTGCCACGTTTGACGTAAACATCTTATCGTTGCTAAATGAGAGAAATAAAGGAAGAAAAATGGAATTCAAGTTTCTTCTTTAATTTTAGCCATATATACAGATTGCATCTGCTGCTCTGCATAATAATCCTGTAGGAGTTTGAATAATTTAAGTGTGCAGAGTAGGTTCATTTAAGTGTATATTATTCATTATTTCCAGTTTCTAAGTGTAATTACTTTAGACAAAAAAAGACAATAATAATAATAATCATTGGGATTAGCGAGAGCTTTTCAGAGCTTCACAGATTATTGCAGTTCATTTTTTAGCTTGGTGAGTGATTATTTTGTTTTCAAACACAGTTCAGCATATGGGACCTTCTGACAAGGAGTATTGTTCAGATTTGTCACTCAACATTGTTTGACCTCAATATTGTTTGAAATGAGATGCGTCTACAGAAGTATAAGAAGGGTTCTTTTAATGAATATGCTTTCATGTGGGAATTAAGCACCATGCTAATTAAAAGCAATTAGTACAGCACTTTGAAGTAGCAATTTTATTTTCCTTTTTATATATTTTTTTTTGTAGTCATTGTTTTCTCCCAAATGCTTTAACACAATTTAGACTTTGCAAAAACAAACATTTAATGTGCAATTGCCATTAAAATGTTACAAAATTACAGAATAGTCACTATAGAATGTGACTTAAAGAGATTCAGGTTCACGTAAAAGCACATTATACATCTGCATGACCATACTAGACCATCATAGAAATATGTGGAAAAATAGTAACATTTTTGTACATGCAAAAATCAGCCTCAGTATGCAATAGAGCTCACATGGCTAATCCCATAACGAAATAATTCCTCGGCACCAAGCTTCCTTCCAGGGTGATGAAGGAATGGATTAGGTACATTCTGGAAGCCCCAGAAACTCCAGTATGTTGTATTTTTTATTGATTCTGAAGATCATATACTTTCTATATGCACAGTACCTTCTAGGGACACAATGGGAATTTTGTGTCTGTCAGGAAGCAAAGGATTCAGAGTTTTATATATTTTTGTTACTGGAAACAGAACATTTTTTAAACAGAGATGGTTGCTGCTCCTCTAAAACAAGACTTGTGTTTTTTTTTAATTGTAAGTTTAGAATATAAATAATGGTCCCTGAAGGTCATCATTAATAGAAAATTAAAAAACATACTTTCCTGACAGACTCCATGGCAGCCTACGTGTGGGTTAACCCCGCCTCCTCTCC
Source organism: Aquarana catesbeiana (assembly GCF_042186555.1). Classification (NCBI taxonomy): domain Eukaryota; kingdom Metazoa; phylum Chordata; class Amphibia; order Anura; family Ranidae; genus Aquarana; species Aquarana catesbeiana. Next base: position 549,867,194 of record NC_133327.1, read on the forward strand.
AATGCTATAGGACCCCATTCCCATAAATGAGTGCTCACCACTAGCTACTGCGTTCCTTTTTTGTCCTCCTCTATGGACCTACACATGCTGTTCGCATCAAGATTGATTGAATCCAAGATTGGCATACCTGTGCGGTGCAGCTCAAAAAGCCCAGCTATGAGCGGGCGAGTAGCTTAAAGAGGCTTGAATGTTCCCCCTTGGTGGATGGGTGGTCGCCTCTGTATGCCCGGCGGACAGTTCTCATCAACGGCTGGCAAGGTCTGTGGCTGTTTTCTCATACTCCATGGCAGTATTTCTATGTGTTGTCTGTATTTTCCCTGGTGGTCCAGTGTGTCCTATCCCCCTCATGGCGGCTGGTTCGCGTGCGTTCCAGCCCGCCACGGCACTTCGCCGCTGGCACCTGCGCTGTAGCCACCCTGAGAGCGAGGTTTGGCTAGCGCATGCGCAGTACGGCGGCTCGTTCGTCGTCCGCGCAGGCGCCGTACGGCGGTTCCCCTTTGCGCGTGCGCAGTAGGGGATAATGATGTCACGGGCGGGGAATTTAAATTCCGCCCTCCTGTCCTGTTGAGTTGGGATCTCCCTTGGTAGGGAAAGGAGGAGCGGATCCCTGCTGGTCTCCAGGTGAGTGGTGGAAACCTCTGCAAAAAAAAAAGAGCAAAATAATGAAAAATGTTCTTTTATCATTATATATGTTTATCTAAATATATATACTTATGCGGCTGGAAGTTGTTTTTCCTTTGGCTTGAATATACATTGGTACATGCTTTGTGCATATTAAAAAAAAAAAAAAAATGATGAGGCAAGCAGAGTTTTTTCTTTTCTCTAAAACCTTTTCATATTTGATGCCTAGGTTTTCTTAGACCATTATCCCTGCAGACTATTAAAGTGACATTTCGTGTCCCTGGTTATGGACAATTCACCGCCTTTAAGTGGCCAGCCCTCACGCACAAGGTATGTGCTCGTGAGGGGAGGGGATGAGATTTATGCACATTATTGTCGTGCTGATACCATGTTCTTCTCTCCCCTTCCCCTATTTTTTCTCTTCCCAGCCCTTCTAGGTCGGACCCGCTAAATGCGGTCCAGAATGCCAATGACCTTGCCAGGCCACAATACAATTCATCTTCATCCAGACGAGACTCACAGTCCGGATCCCACCAGAGGAGACGCTCTCGTTCCTCCTCAAGACACCGCTCCCACCGCCATGACAGCCGCTCAGACCACAGAGCCTGCTGGGGATGTAGGACACGAGTTCCGGATTGCAAGTCCTTATGTGACCGTTGTTTTGCCCGTGCGGTTGGGGAAAAAGAGACGGAAAACTAGCGTTTAGAGTCTCTTGTGAAACGAGTGGTACAGCAATCCCTAATGTAGAGGGAAGCACCTCGCACATTGAGCCAGTCTACCACCGCGTCTGGCCCGCCGGCGGAAGAGGCCCGCGATGATCCGGGTACTTCGCAGCCCTATATTACCTCTCCTGACTCCTCAGAGGATGAGTCTATTAATGAGGAGGTCATTGGAGGGTTCGACTTCGCGATGGTTTCCCCTTTAAATCAAAGCAATCAAGGAAGCCTTGAAGTGGGAAGACCCTTCCACTCCCCCAGCCAAGCAGAAAAAATTCTTCAAGCACCTGGGGAGAGAACGCGCAAACTTTCCGCTCCTTCCAGAGCTAAAGGAAATCATTGAGGAAGAATGGAGTAAAACAGAGAAAAAAATCCTCCATGTCTAATAAAACCTCCAGATTGTACCCCTTCAAGTCAGAAGAAGTAAAGAATTTGGAGAATACTCCCCTTGTGGACGCAGCTTTTATGCGTCTGGCCAAACATGTGACTCTTCCTCTAGAAGACGCAATATCTTTTAAAGATGGGCTCGAGAGGAAGATAGACCTAGATCTAAAAAGAATCTATGGGCTCGCGGGTATGGCCTGTAAACCAGCCCTGGCATTAGCGGCCATGTCTAAGGCCATGGAGGCCTGGACGGAGAACGTGGAAGCCTTCCTTAAAGGCGTGTCAGAAGAACTGGCTGGAAGTTCAGCAGCCGCAGAGCTGAAGCTTGCAGCGGTCTTCCTGGGGGAGGCGTCCATTGACCTGATCCGCCTTCTGGCTCGTATTATGCTGTCCTCAGTTACGGCCAAGAGAGCCCTCTGGTTGCGTCCCTGGCTTGCGGACCCTGGTTCTAAGCAAGCGTGGTGTAAAATCCCGTTTGAGGGGTCCTCACTGTTTGGCAATAAGCTTGACGATGCCATTACGCGAGCCACAGGTGGCAAATCGGGTTTTCTTCCCCAGGACAGGCGCATGCTGGGTCGAAAGAAGCCCCAGTTCAGAAGACGAAGTCCGGAGCGCTCCAGGGAAGCACGCTCCTACAAGCCTGGCCGGGACTTTAGGAAGAATTGGAGCAGAGGGCAGTCATCCTTCCGCAAACCCGTTAAAAATCAAACGTCCAGTGCTCGTGATCAGGCTAAATCTTTTTGAGGTTACGCCCGCCCAGGCGGGCCGGGTGGGGGCTCGTCTGCTCCTCTTCCGGCACGTCTGGGTGGCCTCGATCTCAGACTTCTGGGTCATAAGGACGGTCTCGTCAGGCCACAGATGGGCCTTTTCCAGGACTCCGCACCCAAGGTTCGTCTCCACTCTTCTCCCTCGGGCAGAGGATCAGAAACAAATTTTGCTGTCCTATGTGGACCTCCTGAAAATTCAAGGAGCAGTAGTACATGTACCACAGGACGAATGGTTTCAGGGGATATACTCCCCTCTCTTCCTAGTTCAAAAAAAGGGGGGCTCTTGGCGCCCAGTCATAGACCTCACATATCTCAACGGATTCATAGAGAATGGAAGGTTCAAGATGGAAACCTTGGTGACCATTCAGAGAGCCATACAACCAGGCGACTGGATGATATCAATCGACCTGAAGGACGCTTATTTCCATGTTCCAGTGGAAAAAGAATTTCACAAATACCTCCGCTTTCACATTGGGTCAGATCATCTTCAATTTATTTGCCTCCCCTTCGGGCTGACAACGTCCCCCCGGGTCTTTTCAAAGGTCCTCCTAGCTACGGTGGCACTAATAAGATCCAAAGGGGTACGTCTTTACCACTACCTGGACGACCTGCTGGTGCTGTCCCAGAGCAGGGAGCAGTTGCTGGTCCACCGGGATCAAGTAATCTCCACTCTGTCCAACTTCGGGTGGCTCCTAAACATAGAAAAGAGTCAACTGAGCCCAACTCAGCGTCTAATATATCTGGGAGCCCAGTTCGATACAGTGGCAAACACTATCTCCCTTCCACTACAGAAAATTCCTACAGTTCGAGACAGAGTCTCCCGGGCTCTACATGCACGGCAAATGAAAGCCTCTCAGTGCCTGAAAGTCGTTGGCACGATGGTTTCTACGACTCCCATGGTCAAATGGGCCTTATGGAGATTGCGTCCCTTCCAGTCAGGCCTCCTACGGCAATGGAAGTCACGGGACAAGAATCAGGTCATCCGCATAACATCTACAATGAGAAACAGCCTCTTCTGGTGGCTTCAGCGCAAGAACCTCCTGACTTGCCACTCCATCGCTCCCATCTCCTGGGTGACGGTCACGACCGATGCCAGCGGTACCGGTTGGGGAGCCCTTTGTGGGTCGAACCTGGCCCAAGGCAAGTGGGAAACATGTCTCCCCAACCCAGGGTCGAATGTCTTGGAACTTCGTGCGGCCTGGTGTGCCCTACAGTTCTTCTCTCATCTCCTGATGGGGGAGTCAGTGCTGTTGAGAATGGACAACACCACAGCAGTATCATATGTGAAGAGGCAAGGGGGTACTCGGAGTCCCACACTCCTTCGGGAAGTCAAGCCCATCCTATCGTGGGCGCAGAAATACCTTGCCAACATCTCGGCAGTCTTTGTCCCAGGCGTCCAAAACACTCAAGCAGACTTCCTGTCACGGACCGAGTTGGACAACAACGAGTGGTCTCTCCACATAGAGACGTTCAGGTGGATCTTGTCACTAAAGACCGATCCCGAAGTAGATCTGTTTGCTTCCCCCTGCAATCGCAAGCTGAAGAAGTTCTACACCCGGGGGCTCTGCAGTCAAGCCATCGGGACAGATGCCTTGACGGATCAGTGGAGGTTCAAGCGGGCATACGCCTTTCCGCCACTGCCAGTTATGCTGAGATTCCTGCAGAGGCTCCGAGCGGAGCCAGTGGAAGTGGTGACAATAGCTCCCTACTGGCCGAACAGGCCCTGGTTCCCTCTCCTGGTCCAGCTCAGCTGTCGGGACCCAGTGCCTCTCCCTCTCAGACCGGACCTTCTTTCTCAAGGGTCAGTCCTGCACCCTTGTCCTGCGGTGCTGAGACTGATGGTCTGGTTCTTGAGGGGGAGAGGCTGGAATCCCTAGGTTGTGCCTCAGAAGTAATATCCACTCTCATGAGCTCGAGAAGATCCAGTACAAATAAAGTCTATGGAAGGATCTGGTCCAAATTCGTGGAGTTCTGCTCTCCTCAGGGCAGGTCTTTTAGACATCCAGAAGTCCAGGACGTTCTCAGTTTCCTCCAAACGGGCCTAGATTTACATCTATCTGTCAGCTCTCTGAGAGTCCAAGTTTCGGCACTTTCGGCCTTCTCCGGCACTTCATGGGCAGTTCATCCTCTGGTTAGACAATTTTTCCGAGGCGCATCGAGACTCAAGCCCCAGAGAAAGCCTAGGTTCCCCAAATGGGACCTTCCATTAGTCCTTGACTCAATCTCTGGACTCAGTACTTCGGGGCCCTCCCCGCTCCCTATCAAGGTCTTTTCAGCAAAGGTGGCCTTCTTAGTGGCCATTACCTCAGCCAAAAGGGTCTCTGAAATTGCATCACTTGGTCACGAAGAACCCTTCCTAACGTTTTTCCCGGACCGGGTAGTCCTAATTCCTATGCTGGGTTCCAACCCAAAAGTGTCTTCAGTATTCCACGTCAATCAAGAGATCGTTTTACCTACATTTAGGACCCCAGGGTCCACTGAGAATCACCCTCTAGATGTGGGCGAAGCTATTAAAGAATATCTCAAAGTTACTTCTCCCTTTAGACGTTCTAGTCATCTCTTCGTGCTTCACTCAGGCAGCAATATAGGGAAGAAAGCCTCAACCAGGACTATCGCGTCCTGGATCGTACAGACCATACAACAGGCATATAGGGCTAAGGGCTTGGCTCCTCCAAAGGCGGTGACAGCCCATTCCACCAGAGGAATGGCAGCCTCGTGGGCAGCGGCTCGACATGTGGCTCCAGATACCATCTGCAAGGCAGCTTCATGGGCTTCTATTAATACCTTCATGTTGCATTATTGTATAGAGCCTGCCTCTCTATCCTCTGTAAACTTTGGGTTACGAATCCTATCGACCGATAGGACAAATTAAAATTTATGTTTTGATCATGCATACCCACCCGTGTGGTTGGCTAGTTATTTCCCACACGTAGGCTGCCATGGAGTCTGTCAGGAAAAAGGAAAATTTATTATCAAATACTTACCGTAATTTTCCTTTCCTGATGGACTCCATGGCAGACGGAGTTCCCACCCATTGGTCAACGAGTAGGCTAGTTACGGAACGCAGTAGCTAGTGGTGAGCACTCATTTATGGGAATGGGGTCCTATAGCATTGGAGAGGAGGCGGGGTTAACCCACACGTAGGCTGCCATGGAGTCCATCAGGAAAGGAAAATTACGGTAAGTATTTGATAATAAATTTTCCTTTTTCACAGCACAGTAAAAAATGGTGTCAACAAACTAAAGGCAGCACATGTGCAGCTCAGTGTACAGCCCTGGCCAAAAGTTTTGAGAATGACACAAATATTAATTTTCACAAAGTCTGCTGCTTCAGTGTTTTTAGTTCTTTTTGTCAGATGTTACTATGGTATAGTGAAGTATAATTACATGCATTTCATAAGCATCAAAGGCTTTTATTTACCATAATTACTGTACATTAACTTTATGCAAAGAGTCAATATTTGCAGTGATGGCCCTTCTTTTTCAAGACCTCTACAATTTGCCCTGGTATGCTGTCAATCAACTTCTGGGCCACATCCTGATTGATGGCAGCCCATTCTTGCATAATCAATTCTTGGAGTTTATCAGAATTTGTGGGGGTTTTTTTTCATTCACCCACCTCTTGAGGATTGACCACTGTTCTCAGTGGGATTAAAGGGGTTGTAAAGGCTCTTGTTTTTTCACCTTAATGCATCCTATTCATTAAGGTGAAAAAACACCTTGCAGTCACCGGCCCCCCAGCCCCCCAGCCCCCCAGCCCCCTCGTTTTACTTACCCAAGCCCCGAATTCCCATCAGCACGTCCCTGCCATCCCTCTCTCCACAGGTTCCCGGCTCTTGATTGGATAGATTGATTGCAACGCAGCCATTGGCTCCCGCTGCTGTCAATCAAATCCAATGATGTGGGTGCTGGGGGGTGGGGCCAAGTCCTGCACCAAATGTTGGACTCAGGAGGGTGCCCGCAAGGTAACCCCCTCAGGAGAGCGCTTCTCCAAGGGGGTTATCTAATGCGGGGAGGAGCCACAAAAGCCGCCGAGGGACCCCAGAAATGGATGTTCGGGGCCACTCTGTGCAAAACGAGTGGAGGTAAGTATGACATGTTTGTTATTTTAAAAAAATTAAAAACGATCGTTTAGTATCACTGAAGGGGAGTTTCCTAAGCCATGTAATCAAAATTTTGATGTTTTGTTCCCCAAGCCACTTAGTTATCATTTTTGTCTTATGGGAAGGTGCTCCATCATGCTGGAAAAGGCATTGTTTGTCACCAAACTGTTCTTGGATGGTTGGGAGAAGTTGCTCTCAGAGGATGTTTTGTACCATTCTTTATTTGTGGTTGTGTTCTTAGGTAAAATTGTGAGTGAGACCACTCCCTTGGTTGTGAAGCAACCCCACACATGAATGATCTCAGGATGCTTTACTGTTGGCATTACACAGGACTGATGGTAGCGCTCACCTTTTCTTCTCTGGACAAAGTTTTTTCCAGATGCCCCAAACAATCAGAAAGGGGATTTATCAGAGAAAATTACTTTACCCCAGTCCTCAGCAGTCCAATCCCTGTACCTTTTGCAGAATATCAGTGTTCCTGATGTTTTTCCTAGAGAGAAGCGGCTTCTTTGCTGCCCTTCTTGACACTAGGCCACCCTCCAAAAGTCTATGCCTCACTGTACGTGCAGATGCAGTCTCACTGGCCTGCTGCCATTCCTGAGCAAGCTCTGCACTGGTGGTGTCTCGATCCCGCAGCGGAATCAACTGTAGGAGACAGTTCTAGCACTTGCTGGACTTTCTTGGGTGCCCTGAAGCCTTCTTCACAGATGCAGTGGAAATGTTTTTGATGGGATTAAGTTAATTTTCATGGCAAAGAGAGAATTTGCAATTATTGAAATTCATCTGATCACTCTTCATAACATTCTGGAGTATATGCAAATTGGCATCATAAAGACTGAGGCAGCAGACTTTGTGAAAATTAATATTTGTGTCATTATCAAAACTTTTGGCCACGGCTGTACAATCTACAAAAGACTGAGCAAGCATTACATGTCTCCTCATTACCTCCTATTTAGTGGCCACCAGTGATTAGGATGTATCCCTTTCAGTTCTCCCACATAGAGGAGTTCAGCTCCCATGGTTGAGACAGAGGATCTTCCATTCTATTACTAGTGTAGGACCCACTAATTCGGGGTACTTTGTCGCAGTAAGTGGGCTTAGCACTATATGACCATATAGTGTGACCAAACCCCCGTATTTTTTGAATATGTTCAGGTGTTTTTAACTAGCCCTGCAGGAAATGTCATTCTTGTATGTGTGCACTGTAAAATATTTTGTACTGTTTATAGGTCTTACAGCAGCACCATCTTGAATTTAAATGCATTGTATGGTGTGCCCCCCAAATATGTTCTTGTATGTTGTAATAGGCCCTGACCAGGTTTTTGGGCTGGAGCACCCCTCCCCCTCCTCATTACCTCCTATTTAGTGGCCACCAGTGATTAGGATGTATCCCTTTCAGTTCTCCCACATAGAGGAGTTCAGCTCCCATGGTTGAGACACAGGATCTTCCATTCTATTACTAGTGTAGGACCCACTAATTCGGGGTACTTTGTCACAGTAAGTGGGCTTAGCACTATATGACTATATAGTGTGACCAAACCCCCGTATTTTTTTAATAGGTTCAGGTGTTCAGGTGTTTTTAACTAGCCCTGCAGGAAATGTCATTCTTGTATGTGTGCGCTGTAAAATATTTTGTACTGCAATAAAAGGCTGCCCTTTACCAGGTTTTATATTATAGACTTTAATTCCACTTTAAGTAAATCTGGCGGTCAGAGATTTCGTGCAGCAGGTGCTCATTCCCTTGCCATTCCTGTACAGCAGGTGCTCATTCTTATGCGCATGTGCAGAGTCTTGAACATAGAAGCTCAAGACAAGCAAGTACTAGAATGCACATCGCTAATGCACATTGGCGCATATGTGCGAGCATGTACATGTAGGTGTGTGCACGCATCCAGATTCTGGCGCCCAGCAACCTATTTAAACAAAGGATCTGCCTAGTCTCAGTGCTGGATTGTCTTCAGCTCTGGTTCCTGTGTTCCTGATTCCAGAAAGTCTGACCCAGCTCATCTGACACCTCCCTTGGATCACCCCTGCCCGTTATGTCTGCTGCTCGCTTGTGTTACCGACCTCAGCTTGGATTTCTGACTACGTCTCCGTTTCCTGATTTGGTACCCCACTGCCAGCACATTACCGACTTCTGCCTGTTTCTGACCTTGAACCTGATTCCAACTCTGCACCTGTCTGCTTGGCTGCTGCTGAACAAGGCTTGTGACCAGACTCCTTACCACCATTGTAAGGACTCCTGCATCTCCAAGCTTCAGTTCACTACTAGAGCTTCCTGGCACCTGTGCCCTTCCACTGCCTTAGCAATTCCTGTCTCCACCACCAGGGGTGCCTAGACGGGAATTGTGCAAGAGGCCACTCTCATCATCTCGTGCTCCACAGTCAGGTACATGACACAGGCCCACAGTGTCTGCCTCCAGTACAGCAAAGTGTCTGAACCTAAAGCTGAATAGACAGAAAGATGCAGGAAATGTGAGTAGGAATCTTCACTTATCCTTTACACACAGACCATCATGCCAACCATCTGGTCTTTTCAGGGTCCTCAGCAATAAATGACTTAGGGGCAGGTGGGAGGACCTACAACGTTGTGGCTTAGGATGCAGTCAACACTACAGAAAGTATTGAATGCTAAAGACTGTGCCAAAGGTTGTACTGCTTGAAGACAGTGGAGTTCAAACTCCAGCTATGAGCCACAGAGGTTAGTATTTAGTGTCCTCTAATGCAGGAGCCAAGCTTTGTTTTTTTTATTTTGAAAAATTTTAAGAACCAGATAGCCATATAATGTATGTATATATAGAATATAATCAAGAATGCAGATTAGAGATCATTAAATAAAAAATAAAGAACAAACAAAACATTGTCTTTATTACAACACATAACATACACTAATGTACAATAAATACAGATGCTTGGTATCCGGTAACAGATACCGCATAATAAATCAAGAGTATATTACATGGGTTCATTGAATTTGGTGAAACAGCTGAAGTAGGAATCATATCAATTTTGCATTACAATGATACACATTACATTGAAACTGGAAAAAAATTGTACCAAAAGTAAAAATGACATGTTTAGAAAAGTGGAGATAAACTGATCTACTTAATTTTAAGTTTGGCACATGAAAAGGGTTGAGAACAGAAAATATGGTATATTAAATGAAGCTATTTCTAGTTCTATATTTACACATTTAGTTTCATTCTTTACAAATGCCTATATCAAGCACATCTTTGCTGAATATTGTATGTAGAAAAAAAAATGTTAGACGTCTGTTCACTGTACTTGCCTGGTAAATAAATAAGCTTGATAGCTCAAGTGGCCATCACCTTAACAAAATGTATAAAAAGGGGGTTTCCAGTTTTGGAATTCCTATTTAATCCATTTGGGAAAGGGACTCTCTAACCTGTGCAAGGCTAATTTTGGGGGAATGGGGCCCTGAACCAAAATGAAAGTGGCTTCCCTATCTGACTTCATAATACTAGTGGTGACCAGCTTTGAAAAAAGACTCAGTGCCATGTTGCCATGTTTCATGAGAAAATCAAGTGCCCTGCTACAGTCAAATCTCAGCACTACTGCCATAACCAGACTTACAGTTGTGTTACCAAAGGTAGTATGTCTAAGATACTGAAGCACTTGCCTTAGTAAAAAAAATAATAAAAATGGCATCATATGTTCCTTTATTAGTCTACATAGATCAGTTCGTTATATCCTTTGTTTTTGAATGATAAATGGCTGTAACAACACCTTAAAGGAAAATTTCCATGTTCACTCAAAACAATATATGTAGAATTATTACACCATTTTGCATTTTAATATTTTTAAAACGTTACTTTTCCATTTCAGTCTGATGCCACTAAGCATGTATTTTCTTGTAATATGAAAACATGAGTTCAGTCTGTATATTGTATCCACAATGCCCCTAGAAATCTAATTCCTTGCTGATCTGACTGGCTCATGTCTTTTATCAGAAGCTTGCACTGAGTTTGAAGTCTAATTAGGTGCATCTGCTGCAAAAAAAAGTTTAAAGGAAACCTGAACTGAGAAAATATGTAGGTAACAAAAATACACATGACACTATTGCTATATTTCTAACAAATTGCTAGTTGCATGGCACTCTCCCATTTCAGTACTTTCTGAATCACTGGCCCAAAATAAGTATGTTGACATTTAAGTCAGAGTGAAGTAATAACCACAGATCTACACATGTCCCAAGTCAGTGACTCACAAATTACTGAAGATTCTAGATCAGCATGACTACTAGGCATCCAGAATTTTCAAACAGAGCTCAGTAATAGCAGCTTGAATATTTCAACAAGCATAGGTTTCCTTTAATTTTTGTTGATATACTTTTTAAGACTCTTGCACATCTAAATAGATGCAGATGGATGACAAGAATAACATACATTTATTCACAACAGAAACAGGCAAGAATCCACAATGCAATTTGCTAAAATAATTGCAATATTCTTCAGAAAATTATCAGATAACCTAAAAAAATTATAAGGGAATGATGTATTTTTATACTGAAATAAGCTATACAGGGGTGACCTCTCCAGAGAAGTGCAGCAGATGTCTGTTAAAGTCATCCCTCCACTCCTACCTGCATGCTCCTTGTTATTACATATATAGGCAAACACCTGATTGGCTCCCAGTCATACCATATCCTCTTACAGTCTGCGTTTTGCTGTATTGGTGATTAAAGCGGATACCAAATCAAATTTCAATACTCACTGTCCTTTATATCTTCCTGGAGTTCAGCTTCAAAAAATGAAATGTGTGAGAAGATTGCTCTTGGGCATTTGCTGGGCCTGAGGAACCTAGGTTGCCTCATGGGTAATCCATGTCTGCAGAAGCAGATTCAATACAGTTCAAGCATACATCTAAACACAGAAGTCATATAGCCAATAGATCAAAACATTATTTGCAAACTCAACCAACAAATGTACTTATTATTACATATTTCTCAGTCTTCATCATTATTATGTGCATTTTAAAAGGAAACAGTATGGGAATATGGGAATTGCTATTTATGACAGCTCATAGCTATCATGCTCATCTTTTAATCACTACTTGGCAAGTCACTGAAGTAACTGATTTTATTCAAAATATGCATCAGGTACCTTGATACCTCAACCTTTGCATGCATGCTACATGTCAGCAATTCACTAAGTAGTGACACAAGCATAGCTTCGGAGTCAAAACTTTGCAAAAAGGTATAATTATTATTTCCATATATTTTATTTATCCGGAGATATTCACTTTCAACTGTGAGGTTCTGTAAACTTGCATACCGTTGGGGTGTTATATTAGAAGTGGTCCAGGATCCCTTTGTCTTAAAATCCCTTTCCTAGACTGCAGTGTGCCAGATGCTTGTAAGCTATCCCCTCCACTCATCTCTGCTCCGCTACCTACATTCTTCTGTAAGAGCCATAGAAGTGATAAATTCAACTTTGGTCTGCAGATATCAGAACATTCCTTAATGTTCAGCATAGCAGTACTCCCTTTATGTAACTGTAACTGCATTGTGAACCCTTTACTGGTAGACTGCTGACAAAAGCTACACAATGCACACTTTATCAATGATTGTCAGTGGGAGATGATCTGATATCTGTATTTTGCAATGGTGTAGCCATGCCATGAACTTTGTCCAGAGACAGAGAACCAAATGTAAGGGTGAAAAGTGGCAGCAAGCACTTGGATCACTTCTTCCTGGGATGGAAGTGGAAAGGGGGTTCAGAAAATAGGAGTCCTAATCAGTTACCTGGTGTGGACCACCATTAGAAAACTGGCTGTGTACCTTGGAGCCCTGAACATGCTAATTAGTATGTCATATCTTGAGAGCGTGGAACTTTATAAGAGGGCCTATAATAACAATTTAACAAATCATGACTCTGTAAGATTCAACAAAAAAGTAGCTTATTTCTGTGTAATGGACACTCCTACTGATACCAGTTATTCACAGGGCACATATTTGTTTTCCCTTACTATGAACCTGTTGTCAGTTTGTGACCAATGCTCTCCTGTCTTCTTCTGTCAGAATGTGGCAACTCTAAAATGACCTTAAAAATATAATTAAAAATGTACAAAATAAATGCATATTTTTTTCCTGAAAATTAACAATTTGGAGTGAGGAGACAAAAATATCTTTGTTATTTTTAATTCACAATAGGGATATCAGAACAGTTAGTAAAACCCATAACCTCCTCCATGCAACCAAATTCCAAACATAAGATGACCTACACAGTTGTGTAGATGATAATGATTTATTAGACAGCTACTCTTCAAAATACAATGTGCTGGGAAATAGATTTCTTATACCACAATGAGGTGTCTCAATTCTCCTGTATTATTCATTGTATTTTGGATAGAGTGTGTAGCAATTTATTTCTGTTTGGCCCCTTTTACACGGGGCCTCTGTTTGGCAGACTCTGCTTGCTCCGCGGGGATCACCTTGCTGATCCGCATTGAGCAGGCGGATGACAGATCCGTCTCCGCTCTGCACAGTGAGTTTTGCTCTCCTCTATGGGGAAAGTAGATTAAAACGGACCGCCTGACTTTTTTCATCCGATCCGCCAGATGGATGAAAAATAGGACCACCATCTTTCTAGATTTGATGGACAGGATCGGATCAGATAGCAGTAGGTGTCAGCAGGCATGTCACCGCTGACATCTACAGCTCCATAGAGGTGAATGGATGATCCGATCATGTCCACCTGAAAAACTGACAGGCGGACCTGATTGGACAGCCCGTGTGAAAGGGCCCTTCAGTGCACAACTGTCAATACTTTTTATGGTTCTTATGTATATGTGATAAAAAATATATATATTTTTGGAAATTGTAAAATACGTACAATTTCTGTTGAAAAAACTGCAAGTCCCTGCCTATGTATTTCTTTTCAAAATAGATATCTGATAACATAGCACTGACATTTTTTTGTTTCCGAACATGCTCAGTATCATTTCAATTCAGCCCACTTAACAGTCAATGTCAAAGGAACTTATACAGTTTAGATCAAGTAAAAAAGGCCAGAGTACACCATGCTGATTTACTGAATGAAAGGTTGCTTCATACAGTAACTAGCGCCAGGCCAGATAATAATTGATTTCATCAGCCTATGAGAATAAATCATGAAGTCCACTATTTATATATTGCTGTTATTCTAAGATCACAAGGCAGAAATGCTGGTTTACATTGAAATGCATGAGCTGTGTGTCATAAAGTCATACTTGCAGTTACAGCCAAGAGGTGAGTCTACACTTTAATGGTTGCCATTTGACATTTCATAAGTAAAAAAAAAGTCTTGGCAATTTTTGAATTGTTTCATTGCTTAGCATGATTGCAAGACGTATGAATAAAGAACAAAGAAACTCCTGATAAAAACAGAAGGTACATCCAAACAGAGGGTACATCCAGGGAAACTCCAATTCAAGACTGTTTAAAATCATTCCCACAGTAGACCAATCCTAAAATATTCCATGTCTTGACAGTATTAACTTTCCTAGTCCAGTCTTGTGCCTTTCCATCATTGAAGCCTTGCTTAAATTGGTTCATAGATATTCTTTGACTGGTTCATAAATGATTATTTTTGGAAAGATAGGCTATGAGAGCTACAGCCACTCCAACATATATTCCTGTTCCTATAGTGATGGATAATACTGCTAAGAAGAGTGCTCGTCGGGAGCTGGAACTTGCTTGATGAAAGTCTCCTTTGGCTACCGCTTTGTTTGTCTGTAAATAAGAAAACAAAAAAACATTTTAGAAGTACAACAAAATATAGTAATATTGACTATAGTATAATAGATGAAGTTCAGAATTCAGAGATGCATTGAAAAGGTAACTAAGGAACCGTAACTTGTGGATAAATATTCAAGAAGTGGTGCCAACATAGCCAAAGTAGTAGGTAAAACAGTAAGGCATATCAATGTTGATGGCAGTATTACTGTTTGATAAACCTCTAATCAGGAATAAAACCTTTCAAGATTGTGGGACATTTCTGAGAGCTCTTAGTACCAACATCTTAAAAAAAAAGACACGCCCTTGCCACTTCCTAGACAAACGGCCATCATTGAAAAATATAGACTATATGAATTCATCATGATAAAATTCACATCTTTTTAAATTTCTCGAGTTGGGAATTACCAACAAGAAACTTTTTTAATGGGTCATTTCACTAATATTCAATTTTGGTAAAAATAAAGGACTACAAAAATGTATGCATCCTTAGGAGCAATATAACCTTTCTTGACTTTTGATTTTATATTTTAAGCAATAGTCAGCATGGATTCACAAAAGACTAAAGTTGTCAAACAAATCTGATTTATTTTTATGAGGAAGTAAGCAAAAACTTTGACAAAGGAGTGACTGTGGATCAGTATACTTGGATTTTGTCAAAGCGTTTGACAAAGTTTCCCACACGCGACTAATGTGCAAATTGAAATCTACAGGCTTCGGAAATGCAGTTTGTAAATGGATAGAAAACTGACTAAAAGACCATATTCACAGAGTAGTAATTGTTGATTTATACTCTGAAAGGTTATTAGTGGTGTACCTCAAGGTTCAGTGTTGGGGCCCTTATTTTTAACACATTTTTAAATAAAATAGGGTCTGGGATTTAAAGTACCTTTTCATTATTTGCAGATGACATGAAGCTATGCAGTGGAATTATTTCCTTACTAGGGATGAGCCGAACACCGAACGTTCCGTTCACAGCAGAACATGCGAACAGGCAAAAAATTTGTGCGAACACGCGAACAACGTTAAAGTCTATGGGACACGAATGTGAAAAATCAAAAGTGCTAATTTTAAAGGCTTATATGCAAGTTATTGCCATAAAAAGTGTTTGGGGACCTGGGTCCTGCCCCAGGGGACATGTATCAATGCAAAAAAAAAGGTTTAAAAATGGCTGTTTTTTCAGGAGCAGTAATTTTAATAATGCTTAAAGTGAAACAATAAAAATGAAACATTCCTTTAAATATCATACCTGGGGGTTCTCCTTAGCCTGCCTGTAAAGTAGCGCATCTGTAAAGGAATGCCCCATAATGCACTGCAAGATCGTCAATGTACTGCAAGATCACAGTGCATTGACGGCTGCTGATTGGCCAAAGCATGCACCTGACCTGCATGCTTTGGCCAATCTCAGTGTGCTCTGCTGTGGAAGCCTTTGGCCAATCATGGCTCAGGGGACTAAGTCCACTTCCCACACTATGTAAGGCTGCTTACATGGTGGCCGTACATAGTGTAATGAATGAGAGCAGCAAAATTACATTTCTAAAGGAAAAGAATGTCATTTAAAACTGCTCACAGCTGTAATGTATTGTCGGATCGCAGCAATATAGATAAAAATCATTGAAAAAAATGGCGTCTATTACCAGGTCCTTTGGGTCTGGTATGAATATTAAGGGGAACCCAGTGCAAAATGTAAAAAAAAAGGTATGGGGTCCTCCCCAAAATCCATACCAGACCCTTATCTGAGCACACAACCTGGCAGACCGCAGGAAAAGGGGGGACAAGAGAGCGCCCCCCCTTCTGAACCATTCCAGGCCACATGCCCTCAACATGGGGAGGTTCCTTTGGGGGTCCCCCCAAAACACCTTGTCACCATGTTGATGGGGACCAGGGCCTCTTCCCCGCAACCCTTGCCCAGTGGTTGTGGGGGTCTGTGGGCAGGGGGCTTATCGAAATCTGGAAGCCCCCTTTAACAAGGGGGCCCTTATGTGAATAGGTATCGGGTACATTGTACCCCTACTAATTCACCAGAAAAAGTGTCAAAAAAGTAAAAATGACAGGGGACAGTTTTTGACAATCCTTTATTAATAAAAAGTCCAAAGAAAAAAAAGGAAAAACCATCTTCAAGGGAGATGTCTGCACGATAGGCTAAGGGCGGAGCCACACGGTGACGTAATCGGATGGCCCCACCCTCAGCTATATAACAGCTGTCATCGCAAAAAGACTGCAGTCAGAGGGACAAGTCCTATGGAGGCAGAGTTTTTCAGTTTATTTCTCAAGACTGGCAGTGCTGCAATTGGAGATGGATGTGGGACACTTTTTTTAAAGTAAAGGACTTGTCCAAAACTGTCTCCTGTCATTTTTACTTTTTTGACACTTTTTTGATGAATGAGTAGGGGTACAATGTACCCGATATCCATTCACATAGGGGGGGTCGAGATCTGGGGGACCCCTTGTTAAAGGGGGCTTCCAGATTCCGATAAACCCCTCACCTGCAGACCCCCACAACCACCGGGCAAGGGTTATGGGGAAGAGGCCCTTATCCCCATCAAGATGGAGACAAGATGTTTTCGGGGGACCCCAAAGCACCCTCCCCATGTTGAGGGCATGTGGCCTGGTACGGTTCTTGAGGGGGGCGCTCTCTTGTCCCACCCTTTTCCTGAAGCTTGCCAGGTTGCGTGCTTGGATAAGGGTCTGGTATGGATTTGGGGGGGCCCCGCGCCATTTTTTTTTTCATTTTGGTGTGGGGTTCCCCTTAAAATCCATACCAGACCTGAAGGACCTGGTATGGATTTTAGGGGGACCCCAACGCCATTTTTTTTATTTTGGCGTGGGGTTCCCCATAAAATCCATACCAGACCTGAAGGGACTGGTATGGATTTAAATGGGGACCCCATGCCATTTTTAAAAAAACATTTTGACACGGGGTTCCCCTTAATATCCATACCAGGCCCTTTGGGCCTGGTAATGAACTGGGGGGAGGAACTCACGCTGTTTTTTTTCAATGATTTTTATGTATATTGCCGGGAACCGGCACAACATTACAGCCACGAGCAGTTTTAAATGACATTTTTTCCTTTAGAAATGTCATTTTGCTGCTCTCATTCATTACACTATGTATGGCCGCCATGTAAACAGCCTTACATAGTGTGGGGCGTGGACTTAGCCCCCTGAGCCATGATTTGCCAAAGGCTCCCACAGCACTGTCAGTGTCCTGATCACTACCATACACCATAGCAGCATCCTGATCACCGCTACATCATACCAGCATCCTGATCACTGCCATATGCCAAACTAACATCCTGATCACTGTCATAAGCGATACCAGCGTCCTGATCATCGCCATATGCCATACCAGTGTTCTGATCACCAGCATATGCCATGCCAGCATCCTGAACACCGCCATAACCATACCAGAACCCTGATCACCGCCATACAATAGTTTGTAGACTCTATAACTTTTAAACAGACTAAACAATATACACTCTGTCGAGTTATTATTACAAAAAAATGTAGCAGAATACATTTTGGCCTAATTTTATGAAAAAAGATTATTTATTTGCAAATTTGTATAACAAAAACTAAGAAAAGGATTTATGTTTCTAATTTTTCAGTATTTGTATGTTTATATAGTAAACAATAAAAAACCCAGAGGTGAATGAATACCACCAATGGAAAAGCACTATCTGTCTCAAAAAATGAAAAAAAATAATTTGGGTACAGTGTTGCATGCCTGTGTAATTGTCACTCAAAGTGTGACAGCGCTGAAAACTTGAAAATTGGCCTGGACTGGAAGAGTTTGCAAGTGTCCGGACTTGAAGTGGTTAAAAAAGAGCTGGATGCATTTTTAAATGCACAAAAGATATCCAGATACTAATTTTTAGAGGCAAAAACACCAATGCTAGTTGACCCAGGGTATATCTGATTACCTCCTGTGAAATCAGGAAGGATTTTTTTCCCCCACTGGAGCAAATTGAACCATGCTTTATTGCTTTTTTTTTTTTGCCTTCCTCTTGATTAACTATGGGTATCAGATAGTGTATATGAAGGTTTTCTATTTCTGAGTTTTATTTTTAATTGGTTGAGCTAGATGGGCTAGTGTCTTTTTTCAACCTAACTACCGTATGTAACTTCCTGCACTAAAACATTTGAGTATTAATTCCAGTTGGATAGCCATAGATGTTAGGAATAATACCATCAATCGTTTTATATTGATGGGTAAAAACATTTCCCACGTTACGTTCTTAAAGACTTCCTCCTTCCAATGTTCTTTGCATATTGAATGTTTATTACAGTCGGTTGCTAGGCTGAACATGAATATTACATTAAGCATTATGCCTATGAGCAAGAAAATTATTTTCCATTGACAAATAAAAGTATATTGCAAGAGGGAGTGCTGCTATAAAGACCTTCTCTGCCCAAACATAGCAAGGAATCCATTCTACATTTGTAAAAAAAGGGAGGAGATGCCAAGTTAACACAGAGCACGTGGTTCAATCATAGCTACACTGGCCATAAGGCTGTGTGTTTTGTAAAAGTGTTTATGCAGCCTGCAGTTAAAGTGGAACTAAACCCTCCCATCCTTTACAGCCAAGGTAGCTGCCATCTTAACCTTTGCTTAAT
This sequence comes from Aquarana catesbeiana, assembly GCF_042186555.1. Taxonomy (NCBI): domain Eukaryota; kingdom Metazoa; phylum Chordata; class Amphibia; order Anura; family Ranidae; genus Aquarana; species Aquarana catesbeiana. Next base: position 549,886,136 of record NC_133327.1, read on the forward strand.
CTACAGTTGCCACGGTGCTACACATGTCACCAACTTTGACACCAGCTATTTGATGGTTTGACACTTCAGTTGAGAGCCAACATAAGCACACTAGTAACTGTAACAGTTATCATTAAAGCTATGCATTGAATACAACTGTTTTGGTAAAATTAGCGGGCTTAGTTCCTCTTTCGGACATAAGTGCTGGCAGAAACACTGCTATAGAACACACAACATGCATGGTCAATAATTAGTTAAGAAGCATCAAACAGAATCCCTCTTAAAGATGATTATTTCTCCCTCCATGTGCTGGTATGTATCATGATTAGCGCCCATCACTCACCCTGAGCACCTATACCTCCTGCCCTGAGATGATGATAGTGTCTTTCTCCCCACCTGCCTGATAAGCAGCCCCAATTCCACACTACTGGAGATATGACTTTTGCTGCCTATAAACTCCAAGCACCCATTTTGTATGATTACCCCTCTCCAACTGATTACACCTCCCTTCCCCGATCGATGACCAGTGGCCTACCCCATACCAATGTGTACCAATCACCTGTTATATGAATAGCACCCATGACTTCCTCACAGATAATTGACTGCCCATGTCTCCTCATCTAATTGAAGAGCACCCACACCTTATCCCTAAACCCTAAATCCCTCTGAGTACAATTGCAATTACTTCTAATAAGTACCAAAGATATGCCCATAACCAGGTTATATATTTATTTGTATAAGTTCACACCTTTTATTACAAACCATAGACACTACTTTGTTTTTCTCATACTAAAATTTTTTTTTACTATAAAATGTTCTAAGACTCTTAATAACAAAATGTTCTAAGACTTTTCTGCATAGCGACCTCTACATTTGTTTATTTTTCAAGGATGTGGAAAAGAGAGAAACAAATCTACGTAGTCCTTTGTGATATTGTTATACTGTTATCAATTATTAACATATCTTAATAATTTAGCATTATACAGTATGGAATTCAGAAACGTATTTTCTTCCTCTTCACTAGCATAAAACAACACATTAAGAAAAACATGCACCTTTCTTCAATAATTTAGAACTTTGTGATTAGTACAGAGTGCACAATATATGAGTTAGCACATATAAATGAGGAAGGGTACCTTTTGTAAAAAATATCAGGTGATGAATCACAGCTGGAACTATGTAAGATCCTAGGAGTCATGTAGACGTCAAAAGCAATTTTTGTTATAAAATATATTCTATGTGCATAACAGGTAGGTTTTTATAAATAATGTAAAGGGGTAACAATATGATCAGAATAATATTATAAGTTGAATTAAATCTCAAGATTCCTTTCTTCCAGCAGTGCACAAAGTCTGCAAGGAACCTTACTTCATTGATGCATGCCCTGTTGACCTAGTGAGGGTGTTTAGTAGACCAGTCACCCAGTGCACCCAGCACACCAATAGCTAGGTTGGATGACTGCTCTCATCAATAGGACAAGCTGTCCCTATCACAGTTATAAGCCATATTTCCTGATTAATTGGGGACCAAAAGAGCTAGGGGCATCTTCAATATGAAGCCCTAAAGTATTTATGCGGTACTTTCTTCCTTAAAAAAAAAATTCTGCTTGGAGAACAATTCCTACAAGTAATCTTTTATTATTATTCTTGAGTATTTATGATTTTTGTCTATAATGTGCACATAATTTTATACATTTCAGATTTTTCACAAAGAAAATTATTGTTTTACTTAGTGGGGAGTAATTTGTTAAATATGTAAAAGATGGATGATCAACTACCCTTCATGTTGCCAGAGGACCACAACTCTCAGAACTCTCTAAAATATTACTCCACTCATTATAATTTTTTGTCTATTTTTATATATAAATACTATAAATAAATACATAATATGATAAATAAATAGTATACATACCTATCAAATAGTACATAAAGACAGAAATAAAAACTTAATAGAAATGTTAATTTTAATCCCACTCTATGAAGTGCAAGAACCTACTTAAACATTTAATTCAAAAGAGTGAATGTCCGTGAATCCATTTGTCTTCCACCAGGAGAATTGCTGGGGATTTTCGCAGCCTGGTGGGAACAATGGGCACTGGAGAAGTTGAAGTAGGGGTAGATGAGGAGAAATCAGACCGGCCGAATACTTTACCGAGTCCCACATGCGAAGAGAATGGGCCAGACATGGCCCCGTCACGAGAGGACGATGTGTGGGAGGGAGCCAGGGCAATAAGGAGATGGGTGTTTGGTGTGAATCCACTAGGTCCATAGTGGCCCATAGCGGCATTTGGTGTTGTGCATGGAGTTGGGATAATGGGGCTATGTTTGCAGCTATAGGCTTGTAGGTTAGGGACTGAAAGTCCACCATTGATTCTGCGGGCATAAAGTATTTGCTTATTGATCCTGGGGCGGGTAGAACCCAAGACAAATTTCAGGATTTTGCGCTGATGTATTCGTAGGATATGCGGCAGGATCGGGACCGGTAGGACTCTAAAGAAGTAGAGTAATTTCGAGAGGTATGTCATACGAATAGCCACGATCCTGCCGAACCAGGATAATGGGAGATGAGTCCAGAAGGACAACATGTCCGTCAGCTTCTTAAGTATAGGAGGAAAGTTTGCCTTATAGAGTCCCGTGTAGGTTGGGGTGAGCCGGATCCCCAGGTAGGGTAATGAGGTCAGCCATTGGAACGTGAAGGTATTTTTTAAGGTTATCAAGTCTGAGGGCCGAAGATTAATTGACATGGCTTTTGATTTGGTGGGGTTAATGAACAAGCCAGAAAGGGAGGCAAAAGAGTCTAGTAAACAGAACAGGTTAGGTAGGGTGATTCTAGGGTTTGTTAGGGTTAGGAGAATATCATCTGCGAACAGTGATATCTTATGGGGTGTCCCTGCTATCTCAACACCAGTTATGTCCAGGTGGGATTGGATCGCCTCTGCCAACGGTTCCATGGCCAAAATAAATAGGAGTGGGGAGAGTGGGCAGCCTTGCCGAGTCCCCCTCCTGATGGAAAATGGAACAGATTAGAAACCATAGTATTTGACCTTAGCCTGGGGGGAATCATATAGTGCCATTACCCATTGCAAGAATGACGATCCAAAGCCATAGTGGCTGAGTACCTTTGTCAGGTAAGGCCAGGACAAAGTGTCTAAGGCCTTGTTCATGTCAAGAGACAGTAACATAGTTGCTATAGACCGGCTATGGGCTGTGTGCTAAAGTTGTATTATACGTCTAATAGCGTCTCCTGCTTGTCTCCCTGGAACGAACCCCACCTGGTCCTTTTTGACCAGGCGTGGTAGGAAGGAGTTTAAACAATTGGCGAGGATCTTGATCAGTATTTTAATGTCTACATTAATAAGTGAGATGGGCCTAAAATTGGTCCAAGATGTGTGGTCACGGTCGGGTTTTGGAATCATAACAATATTGGCGGTTAAAAGGTCATAGTCGTTAAATGGGGGGCTAAGACGTCTGCTAACTTCCTATAGTAAAGGGCCGTGAAGCCATCCAGGCCTGGACATTTGCCTACTTTCAGTTCTTTTATACCCTGTAATACTTCCGTTAACTGAATATCTCGATCCATTAACGATGCGTGTGTGTCGGACAGCTTAGTCAATGTCAGTCCTGTCAGGAAGGATGATAGGTCTTGAGTAGGAGGCTGAGTGGGGGCCTTGTAGAGGGTGGTGAGGCGGTACCTAAATTCTGCCAGCACTTTCAACGGGTTACCTGTGAGGACATTCTGTCTAGTGCAGAGAGTGATAGGGTTGTGTTTCGGGGTAAAGGTGCGCAGCCTATTGGCCAGCATTGAGGCGGGTCTGTTGGCCTTGGTGTACCATTTCTGGCGGGCCCAGCGTAATGTACGTTCTGCCTCTTCAATGAGGCATAGGTCGAGTTCTGTACGCGCCCCATCTAATAGTTTACGATTAGCCGGAGTAGGGGACTATTTAAAAATTGTGGATAGGGATTCTAGGCACGCTTCTAAAGAGTTACGCATTGCTATGCGTTCTCGCTTGCATTTTGCTGCCAGCTGAATTATATGCCCCTGAGTTCATTTCTGTTTTTTTAGTCCTAAATATTCTCAGGGATAGCACATCAAATGGTTATATTAATATCACCAAATATTGCAAATTCATAAATCATAGATGTATCTGTGACCTCTCTACTCCACCGACAGATCCATGTACTATTCATGGAAACAATTGGATTTATGAATATAACCCAATGATGATGCTGATGTGATAAATGTGTATATTTTAGATCTAATATCATCTGGAAGAAGAAGACTCGTGCCTCGAAAAGCATTAATACATTTTTTTTTTCCTCCCCTGGAATTAAAGTGGTTTATCTTAATTCTATGCATTAAGATAAAAAGCCTTCTGTGTGCAGAAGCAGCCCCCAGCGCCCCCTAATATTTACCTGAGCCTATCCCTGTCCCTGTGACTCGGCTTGGGTGCCTCCATAGCAAGCTGCTTGCTGTGAGGGGACTCAACAGGGAGGAGGAGCCAGGAGTGCCATAGAGGCACCCGAGAATTGTAGGATCTGGGCTGCTCTGTGCAAATCTACTGCAACAGAGCAGGTAAGTATAACATGTTTGTTATTTTTAATGAAAAAAATTAGACTTTACAATCACTTTAAACTAAATGTTTTGTCAAAAATATTAATGACTTTACATAGCACTGATGGGCACCGATAGTCTGATGGACACTGAAGAGGCAGCACTGGTGGGCACTAAAGATGAGGCACTTATGAGACTGAACTGATAGGTAGCACTGAAGGGCACTGATAGGCACTGGTAGGTGGCACTGATGAGCACTGATAGGCAGCACTGATAGGCTGACACTGATGAGGATGCACTTATGGGCACTGATTGGCAGCACTGATTGGCAGCACTGGTGGGCATTGATTATAAGTGTACATGTCCCTTTCGCACAAGCTAATTATCGCCTCTCCTCACTCTGTCAGCATGAGGAAAGGAGTGCCGATATTCGGCTTGTGTTTACATCGTGAACATCTGTCATTGGAGACAACTGATCACATAGTAAAGGGCTGCTGTGATTGGCCCTTTACCCCAATCTGTGATCAGCTATGTACTAAGTATGCAGCGCTAACAGAACAATACAAAAAATAGTTATATTTGACAATCCAATATAAGCGTACTTTAAAAACATCCTTTCATGTTGGGAGTTCTGCCTGTCTGCTGGCGAACTCTTTCCACAACTTCCTGGATTCTTTGCATGCTTTGCAGATTCTCCTCTACTCTTTAATTTAATTTCTAGGGACTTCATATCCCATGGCACCTTGTTGTCTGCAAGCAGTAATTCCCGTACTGACTCCGCCTCCTGAAATTCCTCTTCTCACCACTTCTGTAGCTCAGAAGGCAGGCTTTGTGAAATGTGTGACACAGCAGTGCCTACTCACATGGTAAAGGAAATACATGTCAGAGAATTTGAGGAAGTAAATGTATAGGGATCTTCACAAAGTAACTTTACAACCCTCAAGAATATTCAGATTAATAGGAATAGGCTAGAACTAATTGAAATACAATGTGGATATGAATATATGATTTTACATTTTGACTATCACATTGATCTATCTACTTTCCTATGATCTGATCTTCCATCCATAGCATTTTAAAATAATTTGAATGAAATCAATCGGATTTGCACAAAATAAATAGATGACAGTTTATGTCTTTTCCATAATTCATAGATTAAATCATATTGTCTGATTTGGCGAAAAATCACTTGATCAGATTGCTACTTGGCCATCTTTAGGTTAGGCAATGATTTGATTAAAGTGGAGCTGCACCCAAAATGGGAAGCTCCGCTTGTTTGCCTCCTCCCCCCTCTGCTGCCACATTTGGCACCTTTCGGGGGGGAGCGGGTACCTGTTTTGACAAGTACAGTCAGGTCCATAAATATTGAGACATCAACACAATTCTAATCTTTTTGGCTCTATACACCACCACAATGGATTTGAAATGAAACGACCAAGATGTGCTTTAACTACAGACTTTCAGCTTTAATTTGAGGGTATTTACATCCAAATCAGGTGAACGGTGTAGGAATTACAACAGTTTGTATATGTGCCTCCCACTTTTTAAGGAACCAAAAGTAATGGGACAATTGGCTGCTCAGCTGTTCCATGGCCAGGTGTGTGTTATTCCCTCATTATCCATTTTACAAGGAGCAGATAAAAGGTCCAGAGTTCATTTCAAGTGTGCTATTTGCATTTGGAATCTGTTTCTGTCAACTCTCAATATGAGATCCAAAGAGCTGTCACTATCAGTGAAGCAAGCCATCATTAGCCTGAAAAAAACAAAACAAACCCATCAGAGAGATAGCAAAAACATTAGGTGTGGCCAAATCAACTGTTTGGAACATCCTTAAAAAGAAAGAACGCACCGGTGAGCTCAAAACCAAAAGACCCGGAAGACCACGGAAAACAACTGTGGTAGATGACCGAAAAATTCTTTCCCTGGTGAAGAAAACACCCTTCACAGTTGGCCAGATCAAGAACACTCTCCAGGAGGTAGGTGTATGTGTGTCAAAGTCAACAATCAAGAGAAGACTTCACCAGAGTGAATACAGAGGGTTCACCACAAGATGTAAACTATTGGTGAGCCTCAAAAACAGGAAGGCCAGATTAGAGTTTGCCAAACAACATCTAAAAAACCCTTCACAGTTCTGGAACAACATTCTATGGACAGATGAGACCAAGATCAACTTGTACCAGAGTGATGGGAAGATAAGAGTATGGAGAAGGAAAGGAACTGTTCACGATCCAAAGCATACCACCTCATCAATGATGCATGGTGGTGGTAGTGTCATGGCGTGGGCATGTATGGCTGCCAATTGAACTGGTTCTTTTGTATTTATTGATGATGTGATGATGACAAAAGCAGCAGGATGAATCTGAAGTGTTTCGGCAATATTATCTGCTCATATTCAGCAAAATGCTTCAGAACTCATTACGGCGCTTCACAATGCAGATGGACAATGACCCGAAGCATACTGTGAAAGCAATCAAAGAGTTTTTTAAGGGAAAGAAGTGGAATGTTATGCAATGGCCAAGTCAATCACCTGACCTGAATCCGATTGAGCATGCATTTCACTTGCTTAAGACAAAACTGAAGGGAAATGCCCCAAGAACAAGCAGGACCTGAAGACAGATGCAGTAGAGGCCTGGCAGAGCAACACCAGGGATGAAACCCAGCGTCTGGTGATGTCTATGCGTTCCAGACTTCAGGCTGTAATTGACTGCAAAGGATTTGCAACCAAGTATTAAAAAGTTAAAGTTTGATGGATGATTGTTAATCTGTCCCATTACTTTTGGTCCCTTAAAAAGTGGAAGGCACATATACAAATTGTTGTAATTCCTACAAGGTTCATCTGATTTGGATGTAAATGCCCTCAAATTAAAGCTGAAAATCTGCAGTTAAAGCACATCTTGTTCGTTTCATTTGAAATCCATTGTGGTAGTGTATAGAGCCAAAAAGATAAGAATTGTGTTGATGTCCCAATAGTTATGGACCTGAATGTACCTGTCTCCACTTCCGGGAGACCTTGCTGCTGAAGTTCGGCCCCCCTCCTCCTTTCCCATTGAGAAAGTGCAGTACGGAACCGGCTGTGGAGCTGCAAGGCTTCATTGCCAGTTTACCTTACAAGGAATGGAGGCAGCAGCACCCGAGAGCCGATGGAAAAATCGGCTGGGGTGCCGACATTGCGGGATCCCTGGACAAGTAAGTGTCCTAATATTAAAAGTCAGCAGCTACAGTATTTGTTGGGGGGGGAGCTGGAGCTCCGCTTTAAGTTTCATGTCTTTGTTTCAGCGCAATCCCTGGATATTATCCCTCACTTCCTGTTACAATTAATTTTTTAAGAAAAGATAGTTATAGGAAATCTCTCTAAAGATGAAGAGACTCTAACAAAATTTTTTTTCCAGTAGAGCTTTTTTGTAAGTTTTCATTACTGTCCCTGTCTTCCTGCCCTGGTAACCCCCCCCCCCCCCTAATATATTGCCCTGGTGTCATATGGAATGGAAGTGAAGGGAAATCTCCAAAATGCAGTCACCAACACTTATAAAAACATGACAGAGATTAAAAAAACATTGTTTTAGCTGGAGATGAGCTTTAAACTATCTAACAAGCATGATTTACTTTTTCTCATTTACCGCATGTAACAAGCATTATATTATAAATTGGCACATGTAGTGAATGATCATGTGTTTTATCAATTGCCTTGTTTTTAATTATCTTTTACTGAGCTATAAAGGTTCCTACAAAGCATAAACTCCTACATAGCATATACAACCATTTAGCTTTAATCGTCAGTCTCTATGGACTATTTAACGGTAAACTGAATGAATTTGTATTACTCTACATAAAATGGAATTGTTGCTCAAAGTAACTCCTTGTAAGTGAAATTCCCAAGCTTTTACAAATAAAGACTATGCTTATTTTCATGTAAAGTACTGTAGTATCTTTTCCCATTTCAATTCTATTTTGGAATGCAAACTCCAATCAGTTTTTTTTATAGCATAGCATATGTATGTTTCACTAGTTTATTTATGTGTTTTTTTATATTTTGGATATAGAGGGTAATGGTTTTTATAGCTGCTGGTGAGCCTATTTTAGAGATTCCTCTTTAATTCCTGTCTATGTGACACAAATTCTTTGACCTCATTGCGGTTGTTTCCACTATTTCCTGTTCCCCCTGTTACTGGGTCACTCTATAAAAGCTGCATGGTGTTGACCATCTTCCAGAGTAATGCATACCCCTATGTTATTCAACAGTCAAATAAGACAGCCTCTGTTGGCCCCCGGGTTTGGTGTTTGATAGTGGAATGTCAGTGGTGGGATTAGTGTCATCTTAACAAGAACATTAAATAGAGAAACCAAGGCCTTGTATAAAAGTCTAAGCCCAAAAAACTGATCTGCAGACCTGCACAATTTTTTTTAGGCACCACAAGGTCCCTGCACTTTACCAATTATGTACTGTAAAGGAACTGTTCACATATAGTGCATTGTTGTAATGCACATGGTACCAGTGTCCTTGCCCCTTATGTACTGCATGTGTGTTCCTGTTCACTTGGAATGGTGCACCAATGCACATGCACAATGCACAGCAGAACACCACAATGCATGATGTGTGATGCTGTGGGCTGTAGTTGAATAAATAGGGCAGGAGTGATTTCACCTGCACTGGAGCCCAAATACCTAGGCTGGGGTAATGCAACACTTGCTCTATTCAAAACTAGTAAAAAGTTGTATTTTAATTATCTTCTCTTAAAAAGTTATAACTTTCATTTTTATGTTGTCCGAACATACCAATATGTATAGTCACTTCCCACTGATAAATAGGATTGCTTTTTTATCTCATAGGTACATAGTTACATACTGTAGTAGGCGAGGTTGAAAAAAGACACAAGTCCATCAAGTCCAACCTATGTGTGTGTGATTATATGTCAGTATTACATTGTATATCCCTGTATATTGTGGTTGTTCAGGTGCTTATCTAATAGGTTTTTGAAACTATCGATGCTCCCCGCTGAGACCACCGCCTGTGGAAGGGAATTCCACATCCTTGCTGCTCTTACAGTAAAGAATTCTCTACGTAGTTTAAGCTTAAACCTCTTTTCTTCTATGTTTAATGAGTGGCCACGTGTCTTGTTAACCACTTAAGGACCGAGCCTCTTTTTGAGATTTGTTGCTTACAAGTTAACCACTTAAAGACCGGCCTCATTTTGGATTTTAGGTGTTTACATGTTTAAAACAGGTTTTTTTGCTAGAAAATTACTTAGAACCCCCAAACATTTTTCTTTTTTTTTCTAACACCATAGAGAATAAAATGGCGGTCATTGCAATACTTTTTTTTGCACCGTATAAGCGCACTTTTTTTGGAAAAAATTCACTTTTTTGAATAAAAAAATAAGACAACAAGTAAAGTTAGCCCAATTTTTTTTATATTGTGAAATATAATGTTACGCCAAGTAAATTGATACCCAACATGTCACGCTTCAAAATTGCGCCTGCTCGTGGAATGGCGTCAAACTTTTACCCTTAAAAATCTCCATAGGCGACGTTTAAAAAATTCTACAGGTTGCATGTTTTGCGTTACAGAGGAGGTCTAGGGCTAGAATTATTGCTCTCACTCTACCGGTCGCGGCAACACCTCACATGTGTGGTTTGACCACCGTTTTCATATGCGGGCGCTACTCACGTATGCGTTCGCTTCTGCGCGCAAGCTCGTCGGGACAGGGCGCTTTAAAATTTTTTTTTTTTCTTATTTATTTTACTTTATTTTATTTATTTTTTCACTGTTAAAAAAAAAAAATTGGATCACTTTTATTCCTATTACAAGGAATGTAAACATCCCTTGTAATAGAAAAAAGCATGACAGGTCCTCTTAAATATGAGATCTGGGGTCAAAAAGTCCTCAGATCTCATATTTAGATTTTAATGCAAAAAAAAAAAAAATTGTTAAGCGGCAGAGGGCGCGGGAGAGCGGCGGGGGGGTGGCACCTCTCCCGCCACCGATAACGGTGATCTCGCGGTGGACCCACCGCAGAGAACACCATTATCATGTACAGAACCGCCGGCCCTAAAGATGGACACCTCGGTTGTGTCAGCAGCTGCTGCCGTTACCGAGATATCCATCTTCAAAGTAATGACGTATATTTTTTTTAGTTAGAAAATTACTTTTAATGGTTGCAATACTTTCTGTCACACCATATTTGCGCAGCGGTCTTACAAGCACACTTTTTTTTGAAAAAATACACTTTTTTGAATAAAAAAATAAGTCAACAGTAAAGTTAGCCCAATTTTTTTTATATTGTGAAAGATAATGTTACGCCGAGAATTGATACCCAACATGTCACGCTTCAAAATTGCGCCCACTCGTGGAATGGCGACAAACTTTCACCCTTAAAAATCTCCATAGGCAACGTTTAAAAAATTCTACAGGTTGCATGTTATGAGTTACAGGGGAGTTCTAGGGCTAGAATTTTTTTGCTCATGCTCCACCGATCGCGGCGATACCTCACATGTGTGGTTTGAACTAGACATGTGCATTCATTTTCGTCCGAATGCATTTTCGTCCGAATTTCAGGTATTTTCGTTATCGTTTTAACAAACAATAACGAAAGTTCAGAATCCGAAAAACGAAAGATCCGACATAAACAAATGCTTTATTTTCGTTTTTATTGCTACAACAGTTCAATATTAATAGCAGATTTGACATGACGCTGACAATAACAATCTGTGTCCATCACACCTGTGGTCGAATGTGCCTAACCTTAACTCTATTAGTCCAAGATTATTCTACATTATTGGACCCTACAAGCATCAACCTAATTAAGAATTGAAACCTTACAAAGACAACTGCAAAAACTTGCCATGAACAGGAAGCAAAAAAAACTACAAAACCTACACCAAGAGCAGACCTTTGGGATACAACCTAAACAACACAAAACAAACACAACCTCTATAACTCCTGCTATCAGCAACTTGGAACCCAATCCAGCATCCCAACGTATCCCTTGTTTTAATGCTGACCTGACGGAAAATGTGGATATAACAGAGGAACTCGGAATCATAAATTTGTCAAATCATAAACTTTCCACACCAGAAATAACAGTCCTCTCCAAAGGCCTCGCATACTGCCCAACCACGACATTTTATAATTTACAGGTATGGTCAGATATGGAGGAATTCTTCAGGAGACTAAGGCTCAAAGAATATTTTCACTGTAATGAAAGGAATCCTAGGACAATAGGAGGTGACAAAAAGAAAAGGAACAGCAACATCACACCTCCACAAGGACGCAACCCCAAACTGGATACCTATATTGGCAGCTTCAGGCTGCGTGTCACATGCCTGATATCCATCCAGCAAAAGAAAATATTATACAACCTTTCACCACTGGAGCGAAGGGCTGTACACGATCTGCGCAATAATCAGACCATAACCATCAAACCAGCAGATAAAGGGGGAGCAGTCGTTATGATGGATACAGACAAATATGTACAAGAGGGCCAGAGGCAGCTGGCAAATACTACTTACTACAAAAAACTGGATTATGATCTAACCCAGGATTTTACTAAGCAATTAAAAGGTCTTATTACAACAATACCAAGCCACCTACATTCAGAATTTATCAATGTGATTTCAGATAATCCAAAAATTGGAGACTTCTACATGCTGCCCAAGATTCACAAGCCAGGAAATCCAGGCAATTACCACCAATTGACTTCTAGTCACTATGGATGTTGAATCTCTGTACAGTAACAACCCTCACAAGGATGGGTTGGCAGCATGTCACAGATTCTTATCATCCTCAACAAACCACAAATACACTGCTCAGGATGTTAAACAGCTCATCAAATTCATTCTTACACATAACTTCTTTCAACAATGACATCTATCTCCAATGTATGGGTACTGCTATAGGAAGTAAAATGGCACCCCAATATGCAAATGTATTTATGGTTGACCTGGAGGACAATTTCCTGAATAGCATACAACAAAAGCCATACAGATATTACCGCTATATTGATGATATCTTCATGATATGGACTGAAGGTGAAGAAAATCTAAAACAATTTTTCTCATTGTTCAACACTTTTCACCCATCTATCAAACTAAAAATGGATTATTCGAACACACATGTCAACTTCCTAGACACTACAGTATACATCAGGGATGATAAGCTTCACAGGTCGATATACAGAAAACCGACTGACCGATGCAGCTATCTCCATAATTCTAGTTTTCACCACCAACACACTAAACAAGTCATCATACACAGCCAGGCCATCAGATACCACCGAATATGTTCAGACTCAGAAAACAGAGATAAACATCTCAGAACACTGGCAGACTCCTTCCATAAGAAAGGTTACAAAGACAAAACCATCAACAACAGCATAAACACAGCCTTGAAAACCAGAAGAGAAAATCTCCTCCAATACATGGAGAAAAAAACAATCAACCGAGTACCTCTAGTCACCACATACAACCCAACACTAGAAGGGATCAAAAAGATAATTACAACCCATTATAACAGAGGATGAAACTCTGAAAAAAATATTCCAACAACCCCCATTATTGGCTTTCAGACAACCACCCAACCTCAGACATAAACTAATCAGCAGGAAACTTCACTCTGATTATAAAGTCACAAATAATGGAAGCAAACCCTGCAATAAAAAATGCTGCAAACTGTGCAACCAGATCAATCTATCCAAAAGTGTAACACACACAAATGGGACCTTCAATATCATGGGATCATACAGCTGTACATCCAATGCAACAGGTGTAGCAAAGGATCTTATGATGGTGAAACAGGACAGAAGTTGCAAGTGAGAATGAATTTGCACAGACATACCATCAAGGAACATAAGGAAGACAGTTTCTGCACACCTGTGGGACATCATTTCTCACAACTGGACCACACTATAGAAGACTTCAATGTTTTAGTTCTTAAAGGGAATTTCAGAACTATCCAGGAAAGGAAAACGTTTGAGCTAAGAATGATACTTCTTTTTGACACAAACAGTGGCCTAAATTTAGATATTGGTTTCCTCACCCATTATACTACAGTTTTATGACCCTGTCTGTGACTATCACCCCCCCCTCCAGTCTATAGCTTTCCCTCTGTTTTATCTCACTTGCTGATAGCTTTATTACCATTGCCATACACACTGATCTATATGTGTTTGTTTTTCTTTTTCCTTTCCCTCAGAGATTTTTTTTTCTTTTTTGTTTTGTTTTAACATTTTACCTTTTGCTAAAACTTTTGTGAATCAGTACTGCTTGGACCTTGAAGGGGACACACCCTGAAAGCTCATCCATGAAAAATTATATGTTATCGCAAATAAAAAAAGTATCACGGACAGTACTCAATTTTCTCTATTTCTATTAAAAAGGGTAAACATCCCTTGTAATAGAAAACAAATCATGACAGGACCTCTTAAATATGAGATCTGGGGTCAAAAAGACCTCAGATCTTATTATTACACTAAAATGCAATAAAAAAAATAAAATAAAAAAAAATTGTCATTTAAAATTTTTTTTAAAAAAATGGCCCTTTAAGAGCTATGGGCGGAAGTGACGTTTTGTCGTCGCTTCCGTCCTGCAATGGTATGGAGATCGGTGGGGGCCATCTTCCCCTCACTCGTCTCCATACCCAGCATGAGAAAGGATCCGATCGTCTCCGCCACTGAGGACGGCTCCGGTAATCAGCGGATGGCACCGGAGTGCGGCGGGAGGGGGGCCCTCTCCCGTCGCCGATAAAAGTGATCTCGCGGTGAATCCGCTGCAGAGACAACTCTTATCTGAAAACGGACCGCCGGCTGAAGAAGAGGATATCAACACTATTCCTCTTCAAATTTAGGACGTATACGTGCGTGCGGCTGTCCGTAAGTGGTTAAACTCCCTTCCATGAAAAAGTTTTATCTCTATTGTGGGGTCACCAGTACAATATTTATAGATTGAAACCATTTCCCCTCTCAAGCTTCTCTTCTCCAGAGAGAATAAGTTCAGTGCTTGCAACCTTTCCTCGTAACTAACATCCTCCAGACCCTTTATTAGCTTTGTTGCCCTTCTTTGTACTCGCTCCATTTCCAGTATCCTTCCTAAGGACTGGTGCCCAGAACTGGACAGCATACTCTAGATGCGGCCTGACCAGAGTCTTGTAGAGCAGGAGAATTATTGTTTTATCCCTGGAGTTGATCACCTTTTTAATGCATGCCAATATTCTGTTTGCTTTCTTAGCAGTAGCTTGGTATTGCATGCCATTGCTGAGCCTATCATCTACTAGGACCCCCAGGTCCTTTTCCATCCTAGATTCCCCCAGAGGTCCCCCCCCAGTGTATAGACTGCATTCATATTTTTGCCAAATGCATTATTTTACATTTTTGCCCACTCCAGTCATTTATTTAGATCTTTTTTCAGATCTGTTTCCACATCCTGCAGAGAAGTTATTGCCCTGCGTATCGTGTGCAAATACAGAGATTGAACTGTTTACCCCATACTCCATGTCAGTTATGAACAAAATAAATAGGATTGGGGACCCAAATACCCACCCCTGACCATTCCGAGTACTCATTTATCACCCCCCTCTGAACTCGCCCTTGTAGCCAGTTTTCATCCAATGTATCTCATAACACTTATAATCTGAAGAATAAAATATACAGTGCCTTGAAAAAGTATTTTTCCTTTTGTCATGTTACAACCAAAAAGGTAAATTTATTTTATTGGGATTTTATGTGATAGACCAACACAAAGTGGCACATAATTGTAAAGTGGAAGGAAAATGATAAATGGTTTTCATTTTTTTTTTTACAAATAAATATCTGAAAGTGTGGCGTGCATTTGTATTCAGCCCCCCTGAGTCAATACTTTGTAGAACAACCTTTCACTGCAATTACAGCTGCAAGTCTGTTGGGGATGTCTCTACCAGCTTTGCACATCTAGAGCATGACATTTTTGCCCAATCTTCTTTGCAAAATAGTTCAAGCTCTGTCAGATTGGATGGAGAGCATCAGTGAAGTCTCAAGTCTTGCCACAGATTCTAAATTGGATTTAGGTCTGGACTTTGACTGGGCCATTCTAACACATGAATATGCTTTGATGTAAACCATTCGATTGTAGCTCTGGCTGTATGTTTGGGGTCGTTGTCCTGCTGGAAGGTGAACCTCCACCCCAGGCTCAAGTCTTTTGTAGACTCTAATAAGTTTTCTTCTAAAATTGCCCTGTTTTTGGCTCCATCCATCTTCCCATCCACTCTGACCAGCTTCCCTGTCCCTGCTGAAGAAAACGCATCCCAACAACATGATGGTGCCACCACCATGTTTACAGGTGGGGATGGTGTGGTCAGGGTGATGTGCAGTGTTAGTTTTCGGCCACACATAGTATTTTGCTTTTAGGTCAAAAAGTAATATCGTGTTCTTATTCGACAAGAGCAATTTCTTCCACATGTTTGCTGTGTCCCCAACATGGCTTCTCGCACACTGCAAACGAGACTTCTTATGGCTTTCTTTCAACAATGGCTTCCTTCTTGCCACTTTTCCATAAAGGCCAGATTTGTGGAGTGCACGGCTACTAGTTGTCCTGTGGACAGATTCTCGCACCTGAGCTGAGGCTCTCTGTAGCTCCTCCAGAGTTACCATGGGTTACTTGGCTGCTTCTCTGATGAATGCTCTCCTTGCCCAGCCTGTCAATTTAGGTGGGTGGCCATGTCTTGGCAGGTTTGCAGTTGTGCCATGCTCTTTCCATTTTCGGATGATGGATTGAACAGTGATCCATGAGATGTTCAAAGCTTGGGATCTTTTTTATAACCTAACCCTGCTTTAAACATCTCTACAACTTTATCTCTGACCTGCCTGGTGTGTCCCTTGGCCTTCATGATGCTGTTTGTTCACTAAGGTTCTCTAACAAACCTCTGAGGGCTTCACAGAACAGCTGTATTTATACAGAGATTTATTTACTAATTATGTGACTTCTAAAGGCAATTGGTTCCACTAGATTTTAGTTAGGGGTATCAGAGTAAAGAGGGCTGGATACAAATGCACACCACACTTTTCACATATTTATTTGTAAAAAAAAATTGAAAAACATTTATTATTTTCCTTCCACTTCACAATTATGTGCCACTTTGTGTTGGTCTATCACATAAAATCCTAATAAAATACATTTATGTTTTTAGTTGTAACAAGCTTGTAAACAAAAGAATACATTACAATACAATTCAACACATCACTTCCGAAGTTGTATTCTATCGTATGTTGAGTAACCTTTTCATTAGCAATATGAGACTAGTATGCTACAAAAAAAGGACAATCATTAATCCAATATTCCCATCGTGTGTACGAGGCTTAAGCCTGCAAGTAGAGCTTAATGCTGCGTACACATGATCGGACGTTACGACAACAAAACGGTGGAATTTTGTTGGAAGGGTGTTGGCTCCAACTTGTCTTGCATAACACGGTCAAAAAAATGTTGGCCAGCAATTAAGAACGTAGTGACATACAAGACGTATGGCGAGCTGATAAAAAGGAAGTTCAATAGTCATGTGATATCTCCATTACGAACGTTAGTTTTACAAGACCGAGCGCTTCCGGCTCGTCCTTGATTCCGAGCATGCGTGTTTGTACTTTGGACTTTTGTCCAACGGACTTGTGTACACACGATCAGAAAGTCCGACAAAACACATTTGTTGCTGGAAAATTTGAGAACATGCTAGCCAACATCTGTTGGCGGAAAGTCCGACAACAATTGTCTGATGGAGCATACACAACAGCTCACAAGCTCACATCCAACATTTCCGGTTGGAAAATCAGATCGTGTGTAGGGGGCATTAGGCTTCTTTTCATGTTTTCCAGTTTCTCTTAAAAATATAACCCTGCCAAAATAATAGATAGTAATCTCTTTTCACTTCTTAAGCCTTGTTATTGATCGTTATTTACCCGTAGTTTAAACAGTGCAAACAGTGAACTGTATTAAATCATACAAATGCTCCAATATACATCATCTTCATTTATAATACACACAAATTCTATACATGTGTTATTAGGAAGAAGCGATAACATATTATCTTTATCTAGGGAAATTAAATGTATATACTACCACTGTATTGTTAATCTTGCATACTTATTTTGCTATTAAATGTTGAGGATCCAGTACCAAAAATGTGTTTACCTTTTTTATTTATCAGCTTTGGGCATCTATTTGAATATATAAAAATACTGTTATAATCTGTGGATTAAGTAAAATGTTTAAATAGACTTGATAGAGATCAGCAATTTAAAGGCAGCAAGATTTTCCAGTACATTTTTCCTGCCATGTAGAATCCTGCATGAAAGTTCCTGTAAGCTTATAGGTAAACCATAATAGGTTTGATTCAATAATATGTCATTTTTTTTAACGTTTTTACTTGTTAAAAAATAGATAGATAAACATGTGATGCAGAGCATAGGGCTTCACCTGCTGGCTAAAAATGTAAATATAAAATATTTATATGCTAATATGTAATATCTACCTAACTAAACTGAAAATATGTTTTTAAAATGGTTTTGAGTAATGAACGTGATAAACAAAAAAAGAAAGGATTCACAAAAACATTCCTTCTGAAGTAAACTTGGGCAATTAACATTAGGCATATAATGAAAAAATGCATAAACACTAGTAATTTTCAGTGTTAACTATATCTTGAAACTATTTTTAGTGTGGTAAATATTTTGACTTTTCATTATTTAGCAAACTCCAGATTCAGCCAAAAGTGCATGAACATATTGTCAACAGATGGAAGTAAGCAAAAAATGGTTGTATTTTCTGAGACCTCATTATACAAATGACCTCCCCTGACAAGTCCGGTGACCACTATAATTAAATGTTTGTTATGAGTCACTGACCTGTCCCAGGAGGGAGTTATATATATTTCCACATCTCTGTTAAATTGTTATTTTCTTTTAGTACTGCTGATCATATTCTTGGATGCTCAGCACCGCCTAGTGTCCTAAGGGGTGAAGCATAGCCTAGCCCAACAACATCAGCAGGATGGCAAGGGATGCAGTTTTTCACATATACAGTATCTCATAAAAGTGAGTACACCCCTCACATTTTTTGTAAATATTTTTTCATATCTTTTCATGTGACAACACTGACACTTTGCTACAATGTAAAAAAGTGAGTGTACAGCTTGTATAACAGTGTAAATTTGCTGTCCCCTCAAAATAACTCAACACACAGCCATTAATGTCTAATCCACTGGCAACAAAAGTGAGTACATCTCTAAGTGAAAATGTCCAAATTGGGCCCAATTAGCCATTTTCCATCCCCAGTGTCATGTGACTCGTTAGTGTTACAATGTCTCAGGTGTGAATGGGGAGCAAGTGTGTTAAATTTGGTGTTATGGCTCTCACACTCTCATACTGGTCACTGGAAGTTCAACATGGCACCTCATGGCAAAGAACTCTCTGAGGATCTGAAAAAAATATTTTTGCTCTACATAAAGATGGCCTAGGCTATAAGAATATTACCAACACCCTGAAACTGAGCTGCAGCACGTTGACCAAGACCATACAGTGGTTTAACAGGACAGGTTCCACTCAGAACAGGCCTTGCCATGGTCGACCAAAGAAGTTGAGTGCATGTGCTCAGCGTCATATCCAGAGGTTGTCTTTGGGAAATTGATGTATGAGTGCTGTCAGCATTGCTGCAGAGGTTGAAGGGGTGGGGAATCAGCCTGTCAGTGCTCAGACCATACGCAGCACACTGCATCAAATTGGTCTGCATGGCTGTTGTCCCAGAAGGAAGCCTCTTCTAAAGATGATGCACAAGAAAGCCCGCAAACAGTTTGCTGAAGACAAGCAGACTAAGGACATGGATTACTGGAACCATGTCCTGTGGTCTGATGAAACCAAGATAAATGTATTTGGCTCAGATGGTGTCAAGCGTGTGTTGTGGCCTACCAGGTGAGGAGTACAAAGACAAGTGTGTCTTGCCTCCAGTCAAGCATGGTGGTGGGAGTGTCATGGTCTGCGGCTGCATGAGTGCTGCAGGCACTGGGGAGCTACAGTTCATTGAGGGAGCCATGAATGCCAACATGTACTGTGAAATACTGAAAAATTATGTAAATGTGAAGTGCTACCTCTTGATCAGTAAAATTGCACTGCTAAATCAAAGTGAACAGTGCCACCCAGTGGCTAATGTAAATAAATATATAATTGATCCGTGTATAGCACATATAAACAAAAAAGTCCATATAAGTAAAATAAATTACACTTAACAAAAAATGAATAAATCCAAACATGAAAAGTTCATTGAAATTAACATATAGATCCTTTCCGTGACAATGGTGAAGTCCTTCAGTGTCTAAATATGTGATCTTCTCAGTGACATATACCCTCCATAAGTCAATCAATGCGCTCACCTCCCCATTAGACTCCCAATTGGGTCTAGTCACGCTTTACCCACAGGGTTGCAAATCCTTCTGAATGTCAGCTGCTCAGATGCACATAAGGTTCCCATACATCTCAGACCACGATATTCTCGATATAAACATGTGAATGGAAGGAATTCATATAGTGCATTATCGTTTTTATAAAACTTAGACGTAAAAAAAATTCACATTTATATGTGCACAGCCTCCGGTGCACTCTGGCAATGTGTTTGTTACATCAGAGGTATTACACCCCGCAAAAAACACCTAGATGTTTGTAGATCTTTGGCTGCAAACCACCATTAGATCCCAGTCTATTCCCTGGTGGTGCGTGATGACATCACTGGCTCATCAGATGCATTTTGTCATCAATCACGTGACTTTTTCAAGTGATCCCTTGAGAAAGTCACATGATTGATGACGAAACGTGTCAGGATGAGGCTGTGATGTCATCACGCACCACCAGGAAATAAACTGAGATCTAATGGTTGTTTGTAGATGAAGATCTTGACCAGCTGAGGGTAGATGATGCAGGGTGTGTGCTAATGAGATCAGCTGGTCAATGCCTGCGAGATCGCAGTGCATTGCTGTATGATGATTGGCCAAAGCATGCACTTGACCTGCATGCTTTGGCCAATCACAGCGCACTCTGCTGAGAGCCATAATTGGCCAAAGGCAGGGTGCCTTTGGCCAATCATGGCTCAGGAGCACTAAGTCTATGCCCCACACTGTATAGGACTGCTTACAGAGTGGCTGTGTGTAGTGTTGTTGGCGTAGACAGAGAGATAGATTGAGTTAGATTAAGCAGGCAGGTTATTCAGTTAGTGGCAGTGTATTTGATATATATATATACAGTCAGTCTAGTATTTATATATATGTATACTCTGCATTAAGCATATGATTATATATTCAGTGTTTTCTCTGTATTGAGTCAGTGCAGGCAGTGTAATAATATATATATATATATATATATATATATATATATATATATATTCTGCATCCAGTGTAACCTATATCTACAGTGCATTCCGTAGTGTACTTTTTTAGGTGGTGTATTAATATATATATATATATATATAGCACAGTGGTGTAGTGGGTAACACTCTCACCTAGCAGTAAGAAGGGTCACTGGTTCGAATCCCAACCACGACACTACCTGCCTGGAGTTTGCATGTTCTCCCTGTGTCTGCGTGGGTTTCCTCTGGGTACTCCGGTTTCCTCCCACACTCCAAAGACATGCTGGTAGGTTAATTGGATCCTGTCTAAATTGTCCCTAGTATGTATGAATGTGAGTCAGGGACCTTAGATTGTAAGCTCCTTGAGGGTAGGGACTGATGTGAATGTACAATGTATATGTAAAGTGCTGCATAAATTGACGGTGCTATATAAGTACCTGAAATAAATAAATAAATAAAAATAAATATATATATATATATAGTGGGGACGGAAAGTATTCAGACCCTCTTAAATTTTTCACTCCTTGTTATATTGCAGCCAGCCATTTGCTAAAATCATTTAAGTTCATTTTTTTCCTCATTAATGTACACACAGCACCCCATATTGACAGAAAAACACAGAATTGTTGACATTTTTGCAGATTTATTAAAAAAGAAAAACTGAAATATCACATGGTCCTAAGTATTCAGACCCCTTGCTCAGTATTTAGTAGAAGCACCCTTTTGATCTAATACAGCCATGAGTCTTTTTGGGAAAGATGCAACAAGTTTTTCACACCTGGATTTGGGGATCCTCTGCCATTCCTCCTTACAGATCCTCTCCAGTTCTGTCAGGTTGGATGGTAAACATTGGTGGACAGCCATTTTTAGGTCTCTCCTGAGATGCTCAATTGAGTTTAAGTCAGGGCTCTGGCTGGGCCATTCAAGAACAGTCACAGAGTTGTTGTGAAGCCACTCCTTCGTTATTTTAGCTGTGTGCTTAGGGTCATTGTCTTGTTGGAAGGTAAACATTCGGCCCAGTCTGAGGTCCTGAGCACTCTGGAGAAGGTTTTCATCCAGGATATCCCTGCACTTGGCCGCATTCATCTTTCCCTCGATTGCAACCAATCGTCCTGTCCCTGCAGCTGAAAAACACCCCCACAGCATGATGCTGCCATCACCATGCTACACTGTTGGGACTGTATTGGACAGGTGATGAGCAGTGCCTGGTTTTCTCCACACATACCGCTTAGAATTAAGGCCAAAAAGTTCTATATTGGTCTCATCAGACCAAAGAATCTTATTTCTCACCATCCTGGAGTCCTTTAGCAAACTCCATGCAGGCTTTCATGTGTCTTGCACTGAGGAGAGGCTTCGTCGGGCCACTCTGCCATAAAGCCCCGACTGGTGGAGGGCTGCAGTGATGGTTGACTTTCTACAACTTTCTCCCATCTCCCGACTGCTGGACTCAAATGAAGGTGTAGAACCATCTCAAGGATGATCAGAAGAAATGGACAGCACCTGAGTTAAATATATGAGTGTCACAGCAAAGGGTCTGAATACTTAGGACCATGTGATATTTCAGTTTTTCTTTATTAATATATATATATATATATATATATATATATATATATATATATATATATATATATATATATACATATATATATATTCTGCACCCAGTGTAACCTATATCTACAGTGTATTCTGTGGTGTTCTGTTTCTAATACATTTCAGGTGGCATATTAACCACTTAGGGACCGCCGCACACTGAAGTACATCCTAAGTTTGAAGAGGAATATCGTTGTTATGGCAGCAGCTAGCTGCCATAACCCCTTTATCCTCTTCTTCAGCCGGCGGTCCACTTTCTGATAAGAGTGGTACATGTGGCAGATTCGCCACAAGATCACTTTTATCGGTGGTGAGACAGGG
The DNA here is from genome assembly GCF_042186555.1 of Aquarana catesbeiana. Lineage (NCBI taxonomy): Eukaryota > Metazoa > Chordata > Amphibia > Anura > Ranidae > Aquarana > Aquarana catesbeiana. The sequence goes on from NC_133327.1 coordinate 549,908,918, forward strand.
GCCTCCCGCCGCGCTCCGATGCCAAAACGTCAATTCCGTCCATAGCTTTTAAAAGGACTTTTTAAAAAAACATTTTATTGCATTTTAGTGTATATATGAGATCTGAGGTCTTTTTGACCCCCAATCTCATATTTATGAGATCCTGTCATGCTTTTTTTCTTTTACAAGCTACACGAGCACGCGTGCGGAAGTGAACACATATATGAGTAGTGCCCGCATAAGAAAACGGTGTTCAAACCACACATGTGAGGTATCACCACGATCGGTGGAGCGAGAGCAATAATTCTAGCCCTAGACCTCCTCTATAACTCAAAACATGCAACCTGTAGAATTTTTTAAATGTCGCCTATGGAGATTTTTAAGGGTAAAAGTTTGTCGCCATTCCACGAGCGGGCGCAATTTTGAAGCGTGACATGTTGGGTATCAATTTCCTCGGTGTAACATTATCTTTCACAATGTAAACATAGTATACAATACAGTGCAGCCGTTGTACACTTTCTAATACACTTCAGGCGGTGTACACAGTATTTAATACAGTGTAGTGTGGGTAAGCAGCCTCTGTGTCTACAGTCAACAGTGGTGGTCGTGGACATGGTGCATCCTCTGCACCAAGGTCTGATCAGTTCAAGCAACCATAGCCAGCATCTGCATTATATGGTGCAGGAATATCTAGGGGCAGACCTTTAAAACAGAGCATCCACTGGGTTAGTGGTTCTTGAGGATGGACCACTGGCCAGAACTTGCTCAATATGCAATTGAGTTACTGGCCTGTCCTGCATCCAACGTGCTTTCTGAATGCACATTCAGTGCTGCTGGAGGGTTTGTAACGGATCAAAGATTGCGCCTGTCCACAGACTCCGTTGGTTGGCTCACATTCATAAAAATGAATCAGTCTTGGATCAGCAGCTTTTAAGCACCTGATGCTTATGTATCTTATTGAATTTGCTATGGATCTGGGATCCCTTGAAGACTGCCTATGCTGACTATCTTATTCCTCCTCAATTTTGGTGATGCTAGCTTCCAATATTTTTGGTTTAGGGCACCACCACCACCACCACCCAAGGCCCAATTTTTTAAATTTTCACAATTTGAATGACAATTACTCAGTCATGCAACACTGTACCCAAATGTACTTGGGGGACATGGCACTCCAGTGCTGGTAGCTGGGGGATTTGAAGTTCCTGTGCTGGCACATGGGCGTGATGCAGTGGCAGCCCTGGTACTGGGCCTGGGCATTTCTTGTGGTCTTTTGCAGTGCTGGTAGTGGGCCTTTGGTTTTGGGGTCTATCGCTGGTGGCAGCTCTGGTACTGGGCCTTTGTTCTTGGGGTCTATCGCTGGCTGCAGCTCTGGTACTGGGCCTGGGAATTTGATCCTGGGGTATATTGCTGGTGGCTGCCTGGTTTCCAGAGCGCCATGCCCTTTTAGGAGGGATCCATTCTTCCTCTAATTCATTTGCCGATGGCAGATAGTGGTACTATCGATCGGTTCAAATGCTGAATTTGATTCAGAGTCGGAATTGGCATTTGAATCTGATGAGAACTCCCCACTGCTCTCATCAGTCATGGAGAGGATCTGGAATGCCTCCTCACAGGTAAATACTCTTTTGGCCATTTTTCTGATGGGTTGTGCGACGGGTGCCAGGTGCCAGGTGATGGTCACTAATGGGCTGTGTGACGGGTGACAGATGGGTGGCAGGTGATGTTCACTGATAGTTGACAGGTGACAGGTGATGGGTGACAGGTGACAGTCACTGATGGGCAACAGGTGATGGGTGACGATCACTGATTGGTGACAGGTGATGGGTGACGGTCACTGATGGGTGACAGGTAACGGGTGACGGTCACTGATGGCAGTCTCTGATGGTGACCGGTGCTCTTTATGGGACTGATGGGTGACAGATGAGGGTCATGGATGGGTCACTGATGAAGGTCACTGGCGATGGTCACTGATGGTTAACAGGTGCACCTCTGATGGCAGTCTCTGATGATGACAGGTGCACTTTATGGGCACTGATGGGTGAGAGGTGCACTTTATGGGCACTGATGGGTGGCAGGCGCATTTTTTGGGCACAGATGGGTTACATTTGCACTTTTATAAGCACTGATGGGCACTTATGTGGTAACTGTTGGGTAACAGCTGCAATGGGGGGCCGATGTGACAGGTTCTCTTTACTGTATGGTGTTGGTGCAGACACTGACACTACACAGATCGGTAACTTACTGCTCCTGGCTCTTCTCTCCTCACACTGGAAACGGTGTGTGAGGAGAGAAGAGTTGATAAAAGGTGGTAACCGCTCTGTGTTTACATTTAGTGATCAGCTGATCACATGGTAAACAGCCGCCAGCAATTGGCTGTTTACCCTTGACGATGATGATCAGTGTTCCTGGGAACACGCCGCCACCGATATGACCGTGCTGCATGCTCCCGCGGTCTTAGGAAGGGAATACCATTTGTGATCGGCCGTGACGTAATCGCGGCTGATCACGTGGTAAACAGCCATGCCCAATGACTGTTCACCCCTGTCGGTGACTCGCTGTGTCTCGGGGACACGCCGCCATGACAGTGCAGGGCTGCACGCCCACGATCGTGTGCATGCCCTGCTTGAATGGGCTGCCGTCATATGACGTCAGCCCAGAACGAGAGCTGCACCACCCTGCCGATGGTGGGCGGGCGGCAACAGGTTAAAGGAATATTTCATTTTTATTGTTTCATTTTAAGCATTATTAAAATCACTGCTCCCAAAAAAACTGCCTTTTTTAAACTTTTTTTTGCATTGATACATGTCCCCTGGGGCAGGATCCGGGTCCCCAAACACTCTTTATGGCAATAACTTGCATATAAGCCTTTAAAATGAGCACTTTTGATTTTTCACGTTCGCGTCTCATAGACTTTAACTGTGTTCGCGTGTTCACATAAAGCTTTTGCCTGTTCGCATGTTCTGCTGCGAACCAAACCGGGGGGTGTTCGGCTCATCCCTAGTGGTAATCTCTACGTGTTCATATTCTAACCACAGCTCAGAGATACAGTCATGAATCCTGTTGATTCTTTAAAGCTTATCTAACCCCAAAAACAAAAAAATATATTTTGCAGCTTGCAAGTGGCTGCGTTAGATTTATTTTTCAGGCTTTTACCCTTTATTTTCACCTAAAGTTTTCCTAATAACCTACTTTCTGTCCCCATGTGGTAATGCATACGCCTTCATTGTATCTCTAGATGGAGCCGTGTTTGCCACCTAGACTGGACTACAAATATGTCTGTCTTGGTTCATCTTCAAAAAAGGAAACAATGCGTTTCTGGCAAGACCAACTGGTATATTCAGTGCGTGGTATTAATCTGAGCAATAGTAAACTGCAATACAATACATTTTTGTTTTCAGGTTTAGTTATCCTTTAATGTGATCAGTGATCTCAATCACCAGGTCTGCCTTTTACAGTTAAAGTTATAATCTGCATCATATATTTTTAGCAAACTTTACTTCTGGACCTTCTATACATTTTTCACTGAAGTTAATCTCTGATTATGCATTTTTTCATCAAAGTCTGAATTACACAGATTCATTACAGGTTTTGCTGTAAGATTTGGTACAATTTAAAGATGTAAGCATTTGGTAGAAAAGATTCTTATGTTATGAATGTCAGTTGTCAACAAAAGTCCTAGACACAAAGCAGACTCTATCATGCATATCAATAAACAAGTGCAGATTAATATTCTTTACGCAGGGTGGAACTGGTAATGAAAAAGACAGCTCTTGATGCACTTTCCTTGTTGAAATCTATTATAAATAAATAAGCTTTAATGTCACATAGGAAAATATGTAGCACTGAGGTGACTAAGACACTTTAAAGAGCACATAAAAAATTCCATTAACATTATAACGCACAAAACATTTCATATTGCTTCTCAGCTGGCTTATTATTGTAATAAAATTTTAGATAACCAAGGCCACTGGGGACAATTAGGTCATTTCTGATGCTGACTTGTGCCAAATAATGCATCACAGTTTTGCTAAAACTCAAAGTATTACTTTCTACAAAAAAAGATACACTTAAACTTATTGGAGGGGGTAAAATACCCTACATAAGTCAATTTTACATATCCTAGCTGTCCTGTTATGGTATTCCACTAAGCCCCACACCCAGTATCTTCCCTTCCAGACCGCTATGCCTGTGTTGTGCATATTGGAAAAGTTCCCCTTTCAAGTCAAATGTGAAATCGCCTTACGTATAAAAAACACAAGAACACCAGGGCTGCCAATCTCCCACAACTTTTTTTACTGACAGAACATGGAAAATCTACTGACAAAGCACATTTTTTACCGAGAAGCTGAAAAAATGACAGAGCTCCTAAACAATCGATATTTTAACAATATTAAACATAATCTGTAAACATTGACAATAGCCATAACAGGTAATTGGCCTGGTTTCAATTTCAAGTCAAGTCAAGTAAAGTCAACACAGCATGACAAATTATCAGCCACCCTGCTGGGATACAGTTGAAAAAAAAGTCCTGTTGTGCATGCCAAAGAGAGCAATGGGCATGACCGAATTGCATCCAATAGTGGGAGTGGCCTAAAAGAGGATGATTGAACAGAACCGCTTCCTGACCGCCTGCCTCAAAATGAACATAGTAGCTGCTTAAGTGAGTACACATTGCCATGGCCATGCTTAGCTTTATAGTGCAGAAATTTTAACTCAACATGTCAAGTTTCACAATCACCATCGCCTGTCAAACTTACCTTAAGGTAATTTAGCTTACCTTACAAGCTTGGCTTGTGGTTGTGACACAGAATTTCAATGCAAATATCCCATTTGGCTGGAAAAAAAAACACACTCAGAAGGTGGCAGTATCACTTCCTGCACTAACAGTGGAAGGTTCTTAAAGGAGCATTAAATACCAGGAGCGTGCGTTAAGTACAGAGTGCCGGGTTCAGGTGTGTGCTACGTACAGAGTTCAAGTGTGCGTTACATACAGAGGGCAGGTTTCAGGGGTGCGCTGCATGCAGAGTGTAGGGTTCAGGGGCACACTGCATACAGGAAACAGGCTTCAGGGGTGTGCTGCGTACAGAGTGTAGGATTTATGGGTGCGCTGTATACCGAGTCCCCCAAATCGCCCCCAGTACAGTGCTCTACTCCCACCCCCAAAACCCCTTTATTGACAGTACCTGATAGAGAACTGCGGCTGCAGAAGAGCAAGATAGGTTACGGTTGAGATCACTCCACAGCTGGAACTAGAGGAGCAGGATTGGCAAATGTGGCCGCCTGCTCCTTCAGCCACCAGATCACACCTGGTTCTATTTAAAAATAACCCCATCTGGCTCCAAACTCTGCCTGGATAAGTGGCTGCTGGTGCTGCATCGAGCTGTCAAGGGGTTCTTTCTTACACTTGCCAAGCCAACACTAACCTGCCTGAAAAAAAGGACTGATTTTTACTGATATATAATTTCTTTAACGGATATTTACTGACAGTAGTAAAAATCCCTGATTTTTATAAACAATCAATTTACTGACGGTTGGCAACCCTCAGTCAATATTGGCCCCTCATAGACACTAGTGGGCATGTTCTCTAAAGTCCCTTGTAAAAGAACAGCTTTTTAAATTCATAATACATTAGTATACAAGTCCAACACCAATCAAAACTTTACCTTTAGTTTTGGATACAATGAGGGTTAGACCATTTTTGATTTATTTATTGCTATTTGTGCTCCTGTTAGGTAAATTTTTCCTTAATTTCTTAAATGTTTGAGGGCCTTACACAGAACAGGAAGGGAGGGGGAATCTTTCCCAAGCAGACTTACAGACAGTGAAAATAAAAAAAAGTGAGAGGATTTAACCCTTTGTGTTAACTTTCTGTCTAGATGAAAGGTGTTAATGAGGGGAAATCTACCAAATATAGACACCAGAACCATTAAGAATTGATAGAGGTCCTAACACTTCCCCACCAACCCTAGCCCACACATCAAAAACTAAGCGGTGTGAATGTTATAAATACTTCTATCATGGATGTATGACTACCATTTATGTTCCCACTATTACAGTAGTAATGGATCACTCCAACTATGGCCCAAGGAATAAATGTTCCTGGACTGGCATAGAAAACTTATTTCCAATCACAAGACTTAGATCATGCACCTTGACCTACAAGAAAATCAGCTCACTACTGTCTATTGGCATTTAACAAAAGGACAGCAGTACCAAGACCTAACACAACCCTCTTTGCAGCATCAGTGTGCAGGCCAAGAGAAGCCAAGGTCAGTGGTAATATTGCTCATGGTTTCATTACTGTCACAAGGATGGGACCACCTGCAGTTCGCAAAATGTCTACAAGGCTTTAGTGTTTGTCAATAATATGCAATATATTATCAAACATATGAGCCCTCATATTTGTCTTTTTATTTTGCATTTCCAAACTTTATTGTACTTTGATTTTTTTTTATTATTCCAGTACCATACAGTAGTAGTCAAAAACTTTTTAATGTACATTGTAATACTACACATTCGTATTTATTATCAGGAGGCTTTTTTAAGTTTAATCTGTTGCATGGCTCAGAATGCAAATATTAAGCAAAAGTGAATACTGGTAATTTCTGACATGTTATAATATACAGTAACTGTACACATTAACAAATAAAAAACATTCTTTAAGAGCCTGAGTCAGTCTGCTCAGTCTCTCCCCCCCACTAGTGATTAGGCTATAAGATTGTAACCTTGTATACATGGCCTAGAAAATAAAATCTACTGCATAGCAGGATGGTTTATATCAGGGGTCAGCAACCTTTTTCCACTTAAGAGCCAGATTCAATGTATGTGAATGCATTGAAGGTCGCATTCACCTGCTAATAAATGAAGATAATATAGCGCTGGTAGATTTACAATCTACCGCAGGTTAGGTAAATTTAGTAAATTGTGTGTTAAGAAGGTTAAAAGTTCGCCTCTGTTCCAGCTTGGCTGACATGTGTGCTTCCGTGCTGACCGGTGGGTGTCGCTGTTGCTACTGGTCAGTGTTGGAAAGGCAACGTGTCAAAGTGTATAGATGCTCCTCTGTCTCGGAGACAAGCTCGGTGGCGGTGGTCCTCCGAGTTGCATTCTGGGAAGAGGGTATTTATGGGATAGACGCCATGTTCTAGGGGTTGATTTACAGCCACCTGCTGGCCCCCCTGGCTGACAAGTATGCGTTAAGGAGCTACCTCGTGGTCCTCCGATTGGGAGGCCCACGATACAGCGGTGCAGGGGTGGGTCCAGAGGATTGTCTGGGGCCTACCACCGCGGCCGAGGAATGGTCCTGAGCTGTCGGTCATGTGTGACGAAGCTGAACGGCCGGGGGAGGACCCATCTTGGAGAGATCATGCAGCGTGCTGGTCTATAGAGGGGCCTGGTGACTCGGTTGAAGGACGTATCCAAAAGAAGTAACTATACAGCATAGTGTTGCAGGTTCGGCTTAAAGGATCAAAGTTTGTTTGTTCAATAAAGCATTGAAAACGTACTCCAGTGTTGGTGCGTGTGTTGTCCAGAAGTAAACTCAACGGAACCCCTAGACCCGGTGCCGGTGAAACAGAGGGAAGCAAGGTGAAGGTAACAGACCCGCTTAAACCAGCAGCTCCACCGTGAGTTAGTGCTACAATAATAATAATCCTAACATAGTAATAATAGCAGTACAGGTTTACCTCACTTTACTAATACAGATTTATATTACACAGCCCCCTGCACTGATTAACCTAAAAAGTTAACTCTGGTAGATCCATTCCGGATGTCTATTAAGCGCTGCTCCTCTGTCACTTTCTTTCTCCCGGCTGTACAGGAGACAGTGTTTTCTGTCTCCTGCTCCGCTCTGCTGTGAGCGGCAGAGTCAATCTGATAGCCAGCCCTGGGTGTCACCTAAATACTGGTATGGTCTGCATCTGACCCAGGCACCCCCGCACCCTGTCACAGCTCACCTCTCTCTCCCTGCCCTGTCACAGCACCGCTGCGCTGCTTGAGCCCACCCCACTGTCACGGCTCCATCTTCGGGGGGCGCCAGCCTGACATGTGCTGGACATTTAGGGGCGGCGGGCCGGGTGTGGCACATGGGCTGTAGGTTGCCAACCCCTGGTTTATATGGTTGTATCATGTAGTTGAAAACTGTTTGCCCAGATGCTGACCCTAACTACATTTTTTTACTGATGCTGGGTCCACTTTACCTCTCAAAATTGAATTTACCCTTTAGGCATAGGTAACATAATGGGGGTTATTTACTAAAGGCAAGTTCACTTGGAAGTAAAGTCGCTGTAGATACGAGGGGGACATGCAAGGAAAATAAAGAACAGCATTTTAGCTTGCACATGATTGGATGATAAAATCAGCAGAGCTTCCACTCATTTCAGATCTACCCCTTAGATTTAGAGCGACTGCACTTCCACGTGCACTTTCAGTGGATTTGCCTTTGTAAATGACCCCCAATCAGTCTAAATCTATATGTTCCTACTTAATAATAATAAAATGTGTGCAACATGTATGTGTAAGTTAAGTTATCTTTATAATGTTTGTTTTCTGCTAGGTAGTTCTGTTATTGAATACTGACAAATGCAGTTTCTTATTTGCAAATGGAATTCTGTGCTCAGCTCAGCTGTACACCATATTCACAACCGATGTTACAATGATGCAGTGACTATGGCATACAAGCAGCAATGTAAAGAAAAGACACCAGATCTTGGATGAGAAACGGGTTTATTTTTATTTTGTACAGTGTTTTACAATCGGACTCAGCATTCACAATTGTATGCTTTAGGTTGTTCAAATAGCACATCATTTTGAAGTTTTTTTTTTACAATCATATAATGATGAATTGCCTAAACAACGTTCAGTCTCACTTAAAGATTTAATCCATTGTCCAAGCAAATAATACAATTAATTCAAACATTGTGCTGTAAAGCATATTTAAAAGAAAGACGTAATACAGGGTTTTTATAGGGCATGGAGAACTTTAAAAGTATCATTATTATTAGTATTATGGTTTTTCATGACCATTAATGTTATATTTAAATTAGTAAAAAAAAAACTAAGAATGAGATCTCTAGGAAAAAATATTTTCATACACATTATTATTATTTTTATTATACAGGATTTATATAGCGCCAACGGTTTGCTCAGCGCTTTTCAACTTGAGGGCAGACAATACAGTTACAATACAAATACAGGAGTATTATGTGCCCCAACATTTCATTTTCATCCAAAATAAAGTAGATCTGCAAGGCAAGGCATTATTTTAAATGTTTGGTAAAGTGTGTAAACAATTCCTGTACCTTTAATTAAAAGGAAGCTGAACAGGTAGTATAATAATCAGCACAATGTATGCTGTCAATAACATGAAATTATTTATGTCTGCTACCATAAAATTGTTTTTTTCAGTTGATTTTGTGTTACTGTTAGGATGTATTGATTATATGTACTTTTGGATACAGTCAAGGTAAATCTGCAAAGTGCTCTATCCCTCTATAGTATGGGAACCATTTTGCAGACATTTTTTAATTAATCTGACCACAGCTTTTTGAAATCTTGTTACTGCACTTTGCATGTTGTCAAAAATCTTTAAATTGCCTTAATTAACCAATTGACCTCTGGAAAAATGTACCCCCCTTCATGACCAGGCCATTTTTTGCAAAACTGCACTGTGTTACTTTAACTGACAATTTTGCGGTCGTGCGACTCTGTACTCAAATAAAATGTATGTCCTTTTTTTCCCGCAGAGCTTTCTTTTGGTGGTATTTTGATCATCTCTGTGTTTTTTATTTTTTGTGCTATATATACCAAAAAAACCCAACATATTTGACTTTCGGCTAAAAAACATATCCAATAAAAAAAATTTAAAAAATGTCTTCATTAATTTAGGCCAATATCTATTCTGCTACATATTTTTGGTAAAAAAAAAATCTCATAAAGCGTATATTGATTGATTTGCGCAAAAGTTATTGAGTCTACAAACTATAGGATATATTTATGGATTTTTTTTTTTTTTTTACTGGCTGCGATAAACTTATAGCAGGACTACAATATTGTGGCAGCCAAGTTGGACACTAACTGACACTTTTGACACTTTTTGGGGACCAGTGTTACTAATACAGGGATCAGTGCTAAAAATATGCAAAAATTTGTACCGCCTTGCCGCTGCATATGTAAGTTTTACGGTCGGTAATCGGTTAACAGACAAATCTGAAAACTGATGTGCTAAAACGTACTCAATTATTACATAAAAAATACAGGTAATGCAAAACGGATACATAAAAGATCAAGCACTTGTACACAATAAAAAAAAAAAAAAAAACAAGACTCTTTTCTCACAATTTTATAAGGGCCAGTTCACACCATAGAAATGTAGTCTGGAAGCTTTCCAGGTGTTTTTCTGCATGTGCATTTTTGATGCATTCCAGTGCGTTTTTGATGTGTTTCTGGTGTGTTTTTGATGCAGTCCAGTGCTTTCCCCCCTCTTTTTTTAACTTTAAATAAGGACAATTGTATTGCAGTGTGTTTTTGGTGCATTTAGGTGCGTTCCGGTGCGTTCCAGTGCATTTTTGATGCGTTTTACAGCATTCCAGTACAGTTCAGTGCAGAAAAAATACAGCATGTTCTACTTTTTTTCTGGAACTGGAATGCACTGGAACTGCAAGCACTGGTGTGAACTATGCCATTAAAAACCATATAACCTACTTTCCATGCCTTTTTGATGCAGAACAAAACACACTGGACTGCATGTGGTGTGAACTGGCCCTAAAATCTACATATGTGGCAACAGGTGCTGTACAATTGGCAATAGTGATATTATATACTACTGTATGTAATTCAGCATCACATCAGTGACATGCTAGAGTACACTAAACCAGATCTTCCCCTCAGCGAATTTCCCTAAACATTCTATACATTCCAATAACAAAATATTTTAATTTACTTTAGAGTTTATTGAATATTCCAGATGCAACCTGGCATATTCACTGATTTTAAAGTATCAATTTGAAATAGTTTTAATTACAGATAATTACTGGATTGCATTCAGTCTAAATGTACATAGATACATTGAAAAAAAATACATACATCAGCTGAATGCCTATGAATGTTTACTTGCTTTCTACAAAGTATAATAATAATAATAATAGGGATCTCTATTGTAACTGAGACTATGCCTAAAGACTTGATGGTTCTCATGGTTCTTTACATTCCGATAACAAAATAATTACATTTAATTTAGAGTTTTGTGAATATTCCAGCTCCTACCTGGCAAATTCACTAATTTTAAAGTATCCATTTGACATTTTTTAGGCAGTTGCTGATAACTACTGGATTGCATTTAGTCAGAATTTACATAGGTATGCTGGGAAAAAATGCATACATCAGTTGAATACCTATGTATGTTTGCTTGCTTTCTACAAAGTAGAATAGTACTAAATATCATTATTGTAAATTAGACTAAACTTAAAGACTAGATGTTTCCCAAATGTTCTGATACCCATTTCGGGAAGGAAGTCTGACTCCTTATAAAGCCTCTCCATGCCATTACTATGCTTACAAAGGCATAACCAATCACAGTTAGCTTCTTTTTTTAATAAGCAGTGTGAAAACAAAGGCTTTTAGTGCTGATAGCATTGTGAAACTAACTTAAAGATATGATCCACCAGGTCCAAAGTCATACTTTGACACCACGTGCTGCTTCAGTATTGCACCGTTAAGAACATTGTAATGTGCCATAAGAACATTCACTTAGCTGATGTGACTCCATTAAAAAAGAGATTTGCTATGCATTACCACACATCCTCACTGCTCTTTGCACTTCCTTATTGCATAAGCTTTTTAAGCATTTATTTTGTGCTGAGAGGATACAATAAAATTCAGCTTAAAACTTCACCTAAAACAGGGTCAGACATTTTAGCATATCTATGGTATCAGGTATTTTGAAAACAACAGAATCTAACACTGTAAAGTTACTTGTACAAGATTTTCTATGTGAGCCGAAAGCAATTTATAGCATACTGTTTATAGATGAAGATGTGTCCTTGTCCGCAAAATTCAACAGTGATGTAATCTCTGATGGAACCACATTATTTCAATTCTGGGATTTAGTTTCTGATAGTGCCTGTCTACTTTTACAACACAAAGCAATCCAGTGGGATGAAAAAAACATGCACACATTAGGATAATGAACAGAATCCCTCCATGCAGTCCTAATGATCATGAACAGAGCTAGCTCTACACAATCAATAAGTTATTTTCTTTTTCTTGTTTCAGTAAGAGCATTTTTTCTGCCGATCCATCTTCTTTCTGTAAGAAAGCACAGAAAAAGAAAATGCATGTGGGAGTTATATATTCAGTCATTATAACAATCTTTAATTTAGATTCCACTGCTTCGCTAAATTTATGTTATCTAGTGCAATGTTTTACTTATCACGCAGTTGGAAATACTTAATTGCATTTTAAATACTGTTGGAAAATTGATAAGCTCAAATTTCTAAAATAAGAGAAATTGTGAAAAAAGTATTTGAGTTATTTAAAGGAGCACTGTTTTTATTTTGGGGAATGAAGGATGATGCACCCTAAAGCCCAAATGAAGCTTCAGCCCTAATTGTTAAAAATTGCTCTTTAATGAGCAGTATGTACAGTGCCTTGAAAAAGTATTCACACCCCTTGAAATTTTCCACATTTTGTCATGTTACAACCAAAACGTAAATGTATTTTATTGGGGTTTTATGTGATAGACCAACACAAAGTGGCATATAATTGTGAAGTGGAAGGAAAATGATAAATGGTTTTCCAAAGTTTTTACAAATAAATATGTGAAAAGTGTGGTGTGCATTTGTATTCAGCCCCCCGAGTCAATACTTTGTAGAACCACCTTTCACTGCAATTACAGCTGCAAGTCTTTTTTATTATGTCTCTACCAGCTTTGCACATCTAGAGAGTGACATTTCTGCCCATTCTTCTTTGCAAAATAGCTCAAGCTCTGTCAGATTGGATGGAGAGTATCTGTGAACAGCAATTCTGAAGTCTTGCCACAGATTCCCAATTGGGTTCAGGTTTTCTTTGAAGATTGCCCTATATTTGGCTCCATCCATCTTCCCATCAACTCTGACCAGCTTCCCTGTCCCTGCTGAAGAAATCATCCCCACTACATGATGCTGCCACCACCATGTTTCACAGTGGGAAAGGTGTGTTTAGGGTGATGTGCAGTGTTAGTTTTCCGCCACACATAGCGTTTTGCTTTTTAGGCCAAAAAGTTCAATTTTGGTGTCATCTGACCAGAGCACCTTTTTCTACATGTTTGCTGTGTCCCCCACATGGCTTCTTGCAAACTGCAAACAGAACTTCGTATGGCTTTCTTTCAACAATGGCTTTCTTCTTGCCATTCCTCCATAAAGGCCAGATTTGTGGAGTGCATGACTAATAGTTGTCATGTGGACAGATTCTCCCACCTGAGCTGTGGATCTCTGCAGCTCCTCCAGAGTTACTATGGGCATCTTGGCTGCTTCTCTGATTGATGCTCTCCTTGCCAGGCCTGTCAGTTTAGGTGGACAGCCATATCTTGGTAGGTTTGTAGTTGTGCCATACTCTTTCCATTTTCGGATGATGGATTAAAAAATTCACCTTCTTGCCACTATTCCATAAAGGCCAGATTTGTGGAGTGCACGGCTACTAGTTGTCCCGTGGACAGATTCTCGCACCTGAGCTGAGGCTCTCTGTAGCTCCTCCAGAGTTGCCATGGGTCACTTGGCTGCTTCTCTGATGAATGCTCTCCTTGCCCAGCCTGTCAATTTAGGTGGGTGGCCATGTCTTGGCAGGTTTGCAGTTGTGCCATGCTCTTTCCATTTTCGGATGATGGATTGAACAGTGATCCATGAGATGTTCAAAGCTTGGGATCTTTTTTATAACCTAACCCTGCTTTAAACATCTCTACAACTTTTTTCCTGACCTCTCTGGTGTGTTCCTTGGCCTTCATGGGGCTGTTTGTTCACTAAGGTTCTCAAACAAACCTCTGAGGGCTTCACAGAACAGCTGTATTTATACTGAGATTAAACTACGCATTGGTGGGACTCTATTTACTAACTAGGTGATTTCTGAAGGCTAAGATTTTAGTTAGGGGTGTCAGAGTTAGGGATATCAGAGTAAAGGGAGCTGAATACAAATGCATGCCACAATTTTCAGATATTATTTGTAAAAAACTTTGAAAGCCATTTATTATTTTCCTTCCACATCACAATTATGTGCCACTTTGTGTTGTTCTATCACATAAAATCCCAATAAAATAAATTTACGTTTTTGGTTGTAAGATGAAAAAATGTGGAAAATTTCAAGGGGTATGAATACTTTTTCAAGGCACTGTACTCTCCTCAACAAGTTTTGCTGATTGGAGTGCTGTAGGACTGTTACATTCACCTCTCCAGGGATCTAGTTTCATTTTTTCTCCTTGGTGGACATCCACCTGCACGTTTGAGTTTCAGGAGACAGCTCTCCTGGTTGCTGCAGTCCTCAGTGCCTGTCTCCTGGGACTTCAGTGTACCCTCTGTGCTCCTGCGTTTCCAGTGACTCCCATATCTCCAGTGACTCCAGTGAAACCTATGCACTCCTGTGTCTAAAGTGATTCCTGTGTTTCTCCAGTCAACTCCAAATACAGGCATACCCCACTTTTAAGTACACAATGAGGTTTATTTACTAAAGCTGGAAAGTGCAAAATCAAGCTCACTTCTGCATAGAAACCAATGAGCTTCCAGGTTTTATTACCAAAGCTTGATTAAACAAGTTGGGGTTAGAAGCTCATTGGTTTCTATGCAGAAGTGAGCCTGATTTTGCACTTTCCAGCTTTAGTAAATAAACCCTATTGGGTACTTAAAAGTGGGGTATGCCTGTATACACCCGTTTACCCCTGCATCTCCAAGTTTCCCCTTGTGTAACACACAGCCTCCAGCATGCCCTACAGTTGTCTGACCTGCTATACGTCAGTACCCTCTGCTGCCTATCCACCTTCAGGTACACTCATGCAATCTCCTGGACTATCTCTCTCTCCATGGATACCGATCCCTGTCTGTGCATACTATAAGGAGAGGACATTTGCTGGGGCCAGACTGCAAATTATGAGGAAAAAAAAAAGAAAAAGGTAAATGGTTACTATTTTGCTATATTTCTATGTGTAGTGGGGAGACATTGCAAAATTATCAAGAGCATCCTTTCTACTCTAATTTCTAATACAAAATAGAAAATGCTTTCACATGGAGGTATACAAACTGTATTTCATCCAAATATATTTGCCTAATGCTATTGCTACCTGAGTAAATCACTAAGCAGCTAGACAGCTCTGTGTGCCCCAGCGTCAATTATATTTTCTTATGTTAGAAACATGAAAACAAAGTAATCCATAAGTATAACTTACAGCTATCCAACCTTGACTGGTGACATTATTAAAAATCAATAGCTGGATAGCCGCACTCTAAAAAGATTCACCTTTATTGTATAAAAATAGATATCAAGGTATCACAAGTGGGTACAGACTAGCTGCACGGCAGCTGACGCGTTCACACCGAATGCAGTGCTTAGTCAATTGCTATAGCAGTCGGTGTGAAACGCATCAGCGGCTGTGCAGCTAGTCTGTACCCACTTGTAATGGCTTGATATCTATTTTTATACAATAAAGGTGAATCTTTTTGGAGTGCGGCTATCCAGCTATTCATTTTTTCTATTACCTCTGTTGCAAACAGAGCCAGCCTGATTGTGGAGACAGTTGATTCTAAGAGAGGTAATTACCTTGGACCAGTGAACTCCCTCAATCTTTGACTGGTAACATTACTTGAGCCTAGCTAGACAAATAGCTTGACTGGAATTTTAGGGCTGCTTTTAATACTAAAATGTATTTATTTGAAAAATTATACATTGATGTAAATTGTAAAATGTCAACAAATCATTAAAGCTTTCTTGTAAAGTTATTTAAACTATTATAAACCTACCACAAGTATTAATAGTGGGGGTACAGGGTCTGTTTCTTTGTAAACCAAGTAAGGTTCCGAGAACATTTCATATTTTTTTAAAGTTTCTTTAAACCTGAGTATTTAAATAGGCTAGGGTCAATCCATATCATAAATAGGCTTCCAATTGTTTTATATCAGCTACGGGGTGGAACCTTTTTTGGTAAATAAGGTCCAAACCATATGCTGTGGGATTTTTGTGAATATATTCATATATTAATTCAGTGAAATGCACTTTAATGAACAAACTGGCAACTATATACTTTATTACAGGCATTATTGTTTCAGCAATTTGACTTATAGTCTAACATTCTAAAATAAATGTTATATATTTTAAACGCTATACAGATAATGTTTTAAGTAACTTACTTTGTTCTTTACCAGGTAATAATATTTTGCATTACATTTTTGCAATGCAAAATAGACTACCGTTTGGATACATTTTCCCTCTTTTTAAATCTTACTTTTATAATTGCAGCCAGGCCATCCAAACTGTGCATAACAAGTAATTAATTTTTACTGTTTGTGGGTATGCAGATATTGCAATGCTCTTATTAACAGATTGTTTATTTAGATGTTCTTTAAAGACAAACATTTGAAGTGCATGTAAACCCTAAATATTTTGTTCAGTATGTTTGGCATTGTAAGTTAGTGTATACAATTTTATTTAAAAAATCTTTTTTGTGAATCTGTTGACCTTTTTTTTTTTTTTTTAATAGAGATGCAATCAGTAGCAGCACATCCTGTTGCAGGCTGACTATGTCAAGCCACTGTCTTGCACTTAGGAGCAATATTGTCAGCCTGCCATGTGTCCCTCAGTTGGCCGCCTGGGCTGCCGACTGGGTTTGTTAGATAGGTAGACCAAAGGCCAACTGAAGGAGCTTGCATAGCAAACTGACATGGTTGCTTTTAAATATGGGAAGTGGCTTAGCATTGTTGGCCCGCAGGCTATTATTGACAGGCTCTCCAAAGAGTATTTGAAAAAGATTCACACAGAAATATTTGGACACTGTTTACAGTGAGGTATAATGCTAAACATGCTGAAATGTAGATTTTGGGTTTACATACATGACATGTACGCATAACTCTAATCTTGGTTAAATTGATGCTGGTTTTGGGGAAATAAAGTTCAGTTTTTATTATTGTCAATGCTAACTGTAGCCCCCCCAGGGAGAAGCCCAAATTGTAGGAGTTCCTATGGGGGAGGTACATGCCAGCACTGAAGGCACAGCCCTCCTCTAAGTCCTGAAGCCCTCCTTTCAATACATCCGTGTGCCTCCTCTGCTCCAATTGTAGAAAAAAAAGGCTGAGCCTGCAAACTTTTTTTTTTTTTTGACTGAATCATATTGACAACAGTAAGGACAGCAAAAATTAAGAGTAGGATTGGGCAAACATCCCTATGACTATGGTTTGACAGACATCTTACCAACACCCTCAGTAGATATCATTCAGTGGAAAGACAGGAACATACCCCAGTGTTTCTGACATTAACCTAGATATTCATGCTCATATAACTTGTATAGACATATTACGACTCCAAATTGTGTGAATAATTAACTCATTTATCCAATCATATGGAAATTAAATAATGTTCTCTTTAGATACCTAATCACATGCAGATGCCTTTTTTGTGATTAGATTAATGGTATGAATGTGACTTTTAGATATCTCATAATCAATATACAGTATCTCACAAAAATGAGTACACCCCTCACATTTTTGTAAATATATTATATCTTTTCATGTGACAACACTGAAGAAATGACACTTTGCTACAATGTAAAGTAGTGAGTGTACAGCTTGTATAACAATGTAAATTTGCTGTCCCCTCACGATAACTCAACAAACAGTCATTAATGTCTAAACCGCTGGCAACAAAAGTGAGTACACCCCTAAGTGAAAATGTCCAAACTAAGTCCAAAGTGTCAATATTTTGTGTGGCCACCATTATTTTTCAGCACTGCCTTAACCCTTTTGGGCATGGAGTTCACCAGAGCTTCACAGGTTGCTACTGGAGTCCTCTTTCACTTCTCCACTTTATGTAGAGAAGCAATTATTTTTTTCAGATCCTCAGAGAGTTCTTTGCCATGAAGTGACATGTTGAACTTCCAGTGACCAGTATGAGAGAGTGAGAGCAATAACACCAAATTTAACACACCTGCTCCCCATTCACACCTGAGACCTTGTAACACTAGTGAGTCACATGACACCAGGGAAGGAAAATGGATAATTGGGCCCAATTTGAACATTTTC
Source organism: Aquarana catesbeiana (assembly GCF_042186555.1). NCBI lineage: Eukaryota > Metazoa > Chordata > Amphibia > Anura > Ranidae > Aquarana > Aquarana catesbeiana. The sequence goes on from NC_133327.1 coordinate 549,927,139, forward strand.
ACTTAGGGGTGTACTCACTTTTGTTGCCAGCGGTTTACATATTAATGGCTGTGTGATGAGTTCTTTTGAGGGGACAGCAAATTTACACTGTTATACAAGCTTTACACTCACTACTTTACATTGTAGCAAAGTGTAACTTCTTCAGTGTTGTCACATGAAAAGGTATAATAAAATATTTACAAAAATGTGGGGGGTGTACTATCTTTTGTGAGATAATGTAGGATGCAGTAAAATATAAAAAAGCTGAATACCTTTAATTTATGCATCATATAAAATAATTACACATATTAAAAACATTTATCTTAGCTGGTAATTCCATTTACATTCATATTTGTTCAAAACGATTAAACACTAAAAATTAGTTAGCACTGCATATCCACATTTCACATATTGATGTTGTAGGTGATTTCAAAATTCCACAATCCCAGCATTTTTCTTACTCAACACTTTTCATGAACAACATTTATGTCTTCAGGAGAATATGAATAATAATTGTAGATCTATAATATCAAATGAAAAGCATAGTATAATACATCTGTACATATGGACTCTTATTCAAATTTTAAATGATAGGTAAAGTTCCACGCACCTGAAGTTGCACCTAACAGGTATAAAATCAAGTGATACTCTGATCTGTAAATGTCTAACTAGCTGTAAAGAAAGACAAGAAGAGGGTAGAAGAGAACCCACAGAGGATGCCACATCCAGGACAGACTCATCCCCCCAATACTACAATACTTCAATACATCCAATACTGCAATAAATCCATAAGGAGAAAATGTGCTCCAACCAGTGGCGTTGCTAGGGGGTGGCTTTTGGGGCTATAGCCCAGAATCTGGGGCCCATAGCCCCGAGTCTCTGAAGGGGTCCCCAAGGGGAGGGGAGGCTCTCTGCTGACCCTGATGCAAGGGGGAGGCTCTCAGGGGACCCTGATGTAAGTGGGGGGCTCTCTGGGGATATACACACATGTATATTACTGTATATACATGTGTATGCCCGCCCAAGCGTATGGCTTTCTTTACTTCGCTGCTATGGGCTCTAGCACAAGATCTTTTGTAGACCTAGCAATGCCCCTGGCTCCAACTAATCTTAGAACCCTTAGATTCTGACTCTACCAAGTGTCTTCTTGAAGAAACACAACATTACCCTATTCAATAAAGTCCTGCATAGTGGTGGATCATAATTGGGGTACATTACAGGACCCTATGTCGACTGCATGTTGACCTTATGAAAACAGACCTTCTCTTATATGACTTGGATATATATATGTTTTCATTGATGTCTAGTTAGTGATTTATCCATATATAAGGTCATGTTTGGGCCTTCTTGGATCCTTGGATTTTGGGAGATAAGTGCATAGTGCATGTATTGAAAATTTTAATTTTAATGCTATGTTCCTTCAAAAACACAATAGGTGGAGTCAGGATATTGTGTATATACAGTGTACAGTACACATTTATAATAAGTTTTCATGCCTTACTGGGGGAGCATTGTACCTGTCAGGAATATTTGTTTGAGGATCATTATTTCACAGCTTGGTTTTAGTAGTGATGTTTGTGCTTATTTCATACATACAGTATATATGGTGTTCCTCTTTCCTTCTTTTTTCTTTTAGCTATCTGGGAAAACTTATATACTTTAATATAGGAGTCAACAAGTGGATCATGTAAGAGCCACATTAGGTATTGTTTGACATGTTTTTACAATGCCCCTCAGTGGTACAGATGCTCAACCTTTATAACTCTTTGAGATATGGGAACTGTTATGTGGTTTCTAAGATGAGTTGGATGACATATTCTTTTTATAGATTTATTGCAGTATAAGTATCATCCTTTACAGCTCATCAGACATTTTCACAACAGTGTGGAACTTGTTTTTATACTTGTTGGATACAATTCCAGATATATTGAACTTTGCTAATAGGTTGAGATTTGAATAAGAGTTAAAAAATACTGATGTATTATAATATGTTTATCATTGTATATTACAGATCTACATTTACTGTTAACGTTCTCTGGAAAAAGAGAACATTGTTCATGAAACAAACAAAAAAATTCAAATCTATGGACTTTCAGATTCACGTAAGACATTAATATGTGAAATATGGAAGTAAAGAGGAAAGGATCACTGCTACTCCTGAGCAGCCCAGGTGAACAAACAATAAGCAGCCTCAGCTATGGTCAGGAGTAGTGTCAATCCTTTCCTTTTTGCATTTACTAGCCCTCTGGATTGGTATCAGAATAAGCCTGCACCCCATGCTCTGGGACACAGAGATATACTTTCACCTCTACTTTGAACAGCGCCAAAAGCAATATAACTAGTCACATGTGAAATATGGATGATATGTACAGCTAACTAGACCTTGGAAACATTAAGGAATTACTTTGTAGTGTTTAATTGTTTTGAACAATTATGAATGTAAGACATTACCAATATATATATATTAGCAATTCGCTATTTCTCATTTCGGAAACATTTCTAAACAATTCAAACATTTCAAACCATTTCGAATCATTTCATTCATTTCAGTCACGTACCGCGCTCCGATCAGAATCCAGTCGCATCTAAAGATGCAACGATTCGCCCCGGTGTGCCCCAGTTGTTTACGGCCTCATTTCAGTGCATGTTCCAGAGTCACATTCGTTGTCAGGACCGATTCGTACCTCTGTCATGACCGTACCTCTGTCATGACCATCATTTCACTGTCACGTAGCACGCTCCGATACGAATTCAGTCGCATTAGATGCACCGATTCGTCTCGGCGTGCCCCAGGTGTTTACCACATTTCGGTACATGCTCCAGAGTCCGATTCATAGTCAGCCGCAACAGCGGCATGATCGATTCGTGCCTCTGTCATGGCAAACAAACTGTTACACCTGCACTCGCCGCGCTCCGGTTCGAATCCAGTCGCATCTACGATGCACCGATTCGTTACGGCGTGCCCCAGGGCTCGGCCTCATTTCAGGACATGCTCCAGAGTCCGGATCGTAGTTAGTCGCAGACATCGGGCGACCGATCCGCATCTCTGTCATGGGAATTATTACCATTCATTTCACTCCCACATATCGTATCACCGTTTCGAAACCAGTCGCATCTGAGATGCACGATTCGTCACTGAATGCCCCAGTTGTTTCGGCCGTATCCATACCTATACCAGAGCTCGGTTCGTTGCCAGTTGCAGATGCGGCACAACCAAATCGAGTCTCGGTCAAGGTAAAAACATTTCTGTCATTTCGTTGTTTCATACTGCGCTCCGATTCGAATCCACATGCATCCAAAGATGCATCGATTAGTTCCGGTGTGCACCAATGTTTCTGTTGCCTCATTTCAGTACATGCTCCAGAGCCCAGTTCGTGGTCAGTCGCAGTCGCCGGAGCTCTGTCATGGCAAGAGATTTCATCCATTTCATGATCAAGGCAAACATTTCAAATCATTTCGTTTTCACTATATCGCAACCGGCAGGCCCCAGTTGGCTTGGCCTCGTTGGCGCAGTCACAGCACACCGATTTGTGCCTCTATCATGGCATAGACATTTCACTCATTTTATTTAATTTCATGCATCTGTCGCTTAAACACATTACAAGTCACTTTTCAAGTCAGGTAGTCAAACCCTTCACTGGTTGTCATCTGTCATTTCCTCCAGGCAGTCAAAGTAAAAAAAAAAAAAAAAGGCATACCCCGTCTTCCTTCGAAGTTCAGTTATGGTTCCAATTCATTTGTTAAAACCTTCGCCTCACTACTATCCCCCCTTATAGTTGCACAATCCAATTTATGTTGGTTTCATTTCATACACTTTACAAACTGATTCGCATCAGGATTCATTGTATACAACATACAAAAGATTCGTATCGGTTTAATTTCATACACGCTACAGCTTCGATTCAAATCTAGTCGCGTCGGTGGCACAGCAATTCACATCGGATCCAGATTCATAGTCTCCACAGTCCAATTCTACATTGGATTAATTTTCATACACTCTACAATCGGTTCTTATCAGAATGATTTCATATGACCGATTCATATCAGATTCATTTCATACACCTTACAACCAGTTCATATCGGACTAAATTTCATACACAAAAAAAAAAAAAAAAAAGCACAATGTCTTGCAATCATTGCAAGCACGCATCCAAGCACAACTCCCCGCAATCGTTGCAAGCACGCATCCAAGCATAAACTTCTTGCATTTGTTGCAAGCACACGTCGAAACATAACTTCTTGCAATCATGGCAAGCACACATCCAAGCACAACTTCTTGCAATCGTTGCAAGTACGCATCCAAACATAACTTCTTGCAATTGTTGCAAGCGCACATCCAAGCACAACTTCTTGCAATCGTTGCAAGTACGCACCCAAACATAACTTCTTGCAATTGTTGCAAGCACACCCAAGCACAATTTCTTGGAATCATTTCAAACACGCAACCAATCATAAACTTCTTGCAAACATTGCAGACATGCATTCGAGCATAACTTCTTGCAATCGTTGCAAGTACGCATCCAATTACAAACTTCTTGCAATCGTTGCAAGCACACATCCAAGCATAACTCTTGCAGTCTTTGCAGGCACGTGCAGTAATACGAACTTCTCACAGTCACCACAAACACATCTTCAGCGACATAAACTCCCTTGCAATCGCCGCAAGCACACATTTAAGCACAACTTTACAATCATTACAAAACACGCATTTTAGCATAACTTCTTGCAAACATTGCAAGCATACATCCAAGCATAACTTCTTGCAAACATTGCAAGCACGCATCTAGTCACAACCTCTTGCAGTCCATGCAAGCACATGCAGTAATACGGACTTCTCACAGTCACTGCGAATACATCTCTATTGACACAAACTCCCTTGCAATCGTATTTAGGCACAAATCTTGCAATCATTGCAGGCCTCGCATCGTAGCATGACTTCTTGCAATCAGCACAAACACATTCCCAGTGGCACACAATCAGTCACACATCATTCTTCAGTGGCACTTAATCAGCCAGTTGTCTCCAGTGGCATATTCATACGATCCACTCATCATTTTCTGTATCATTTCTCGCTTAGATCAGTTGAGTTCAGGTTCCATCCCGCACCAGGTATCGTATTGCCACACACAGCTGGCTCCTTCTCATAACACTATCAAGCTATACCTAGCCAGCATCCAGCATTTCCTGTCCTTACAGGACCGCAGAGAGCCGTCTGTGTTTATGGCCCATACAGTAAGATCCCTTCTACGTGGCATCCAGAAGCATCAGCCCATAGCTAACGGCAACGCTTGCCCATCATAACTACCATCTTTACGGACATGTCACAAACCTCACACATTCCCCAGTCTAGTCATCCAAGCAGCCATCTACCTGGCCTTCTGTGGTTTTCTACGGCCTAACAAATTCACTTTTACTGGCACTAGCAGCCAGGTACTACGTAGACACCACTTGACTCGCTGATAAAAACCATTATGTCCTTCAGCTTGCGGTCTCCAAAACTCAACAATCCGGAACCGAGGTCTACAATAACCACTTCCAAACTAACAACTCCACGCAGGCCAGCCTCCCCCTTGACAAGCTGAACCGCATCAGGCCAGTTCCCCAAGTCTTCACCCATACACGGGTGTGTACTAAGAAGCAGCTTCAGCCTTTCCCGGGAATGCTCAATTTTGCAATACAGGTCATTTCCCCAGGATCGATCTTCTGTGTCTTCCTCTTCCACACACAGGACCCCTTGCAGATCCTTAATTTAGATGCTGCGGCGATAGCGGACCTATCAATGCCGGAAGGTTCCGTACTACCTGGATCGGTATATCAATGTTTATACCATCTATGTCGCCCTTATCACCCCAGGTAGTGACAGATGCCACAGCCTCCACAGGCTTCGCTGCAAATTTTGGCCACCATGAACATGGCCTCCAGAGACACTCCTAAACCCTGTGTTTACACAGACTTACTCCCTCTTCAAGCTATACCCGGTCATGGCAGCCGCTCAACTCCGGGGTCATATCTGGACAGGACAGGCCGTGGCTTTCCCCACCGACAACCGGTCCAAGGCAATCTTCTTGATGAAGCCAGGTCAGCATCGCTTTGTTATTTCCTCCCTGTGCAGGCTGGTGCAATTATCTTGGTAACACCAGTTTAATGTCCACTGTATGTTCATTCCAGGCTGCCATCTTCGGGGACATGTTTACTATCTTTACTAGTTCACCATTTGGCCTTCTCCCCAGTTTGCTCATACAAGCAGCCATTTACTTAGCCTACTACGGGTTCTGGCGGCCCAGCGAGTTCATCCACAGCAACCCCACAGGCCAAATTCTGTCTAGTCGGCTCTCTACCAACACCATTTCATCCTTCACCTTGTAGGGTCTAAAACCCAGCAATCAAGCTCCACGATAGACATCCATCTCTATAAAATAAACAACGTCCGGTGTCCTTTAACCATACTCGACCACCTACTGTCACCCCTACCGGTACACTCAAACTCTAGTCCCCTATTACCTTTTCTGGCAAACCCTTGAGTGCCTGCCAGTTCATCAAACACCTGGGGGTTCTTCTACGCAGTCTACACCTCGACCCCAGTCAGTACCCCGGTCACTCTCTAGTATTGGGGCAGCCTCAGCAGCATTTCGGCATGGGTCCCAGACCACGTCATTAAGAGACTTAGCAGGGGAAACTCTGCCTACCTCGCCCGGTACATCCCCACTCCTTAGGTGGAAACGGCACAAGCATTCACCAAACTTGCTCAATAAACAAAGCTAAAACTACACCCCTACCTGAAAGTTTTTCCCCCCTTATTTTGGTATACCGACCATCAGAACAAGGCACACTTCAGGTCCATTTCATGTTGTAAGTATTATGGTAAGTCTAATTGTTCATATCCGTATCGGCCATAGGGCTCCGACCATAAATATATATATATATATATTTATGGTCGAAGCCTTTTAACTGGGATGGATATGAACCACATGAACGCGCCAAAAGACTTAAAAAAGTTGCGCTAATGGTGTGATACAAGCAGCAAATAAATGCCTTAAGAACTTATACCGAAATATAAGTAAAAATGTAAGCAATAATCAATATATACAATGAATGGGTGATAATCAATATTGTGAAACTGATTAAAAACATAAATGATGTCCATAAACTCTGTGCACAATGGACAGTGATTGGTTACAAGCCATATATTGTGTAGACCAAACGGAAAAAAAGAGAAAAAAGAGCCAAAAAGAAGAATGTCCCCAAGTGACAGGTGAAAAAATAATAGTAATAATCTTGCTGCAGTGAATGGGGTGTGTAGATGAAACCTCCACCTTCAGAAAAACTGCTGCCTCTTACCAGAGAGTTGGCCCCTTAATTATAGGAGACCTCACTAGGCAGGCGGCTGTAACCCCAGCCAGGGATCTCAGAGACAGGCACTGGGTGTCATCCGGTCCACAGGAACCCTCTCCACAGACCGCAGTAGGATGGGTTGGATGTGTCAGTGTGAAAGAAATAAATAGCTCCACATGGCATAAAATCCTCACATTTATTGAGTAAATAAAACAATAAAATACACTTACAAACAGCGATTGTAAGAAAGCATATATAGAAAGTCGGCCGGCTCCAAAACAGCCCGTAACTTCCGGGTATTAGAATAGCGGTGTCGTCAGGACGTAGCTCCTCCTCGCCAAAAGACTTACATCATGAAATGGACCTAAAGTGTGCCCTGGTCTGCTGGTCAGTATACCAAAAAAGGGGGCATACCCAAGAAAAGTAATAGATGTTTGTGGAGAGAAATTAATTTGAGAAATGCCCTGAAAAGGGGAATGGGAGGCAGGGTATCGCGCACCAGAACTGAAAAGACCACAGATGACTGGCCTGCTTAAATACCCCCCAGACTCCTCCCATAAATTCAGGCCACCATACTGGCCTTCTTATTTATGGTCAAAGCCCTTCAACTGGGATGATATGAACCACATGAATGCTCCACAAGACTTACATATTGAAATTGACCTGCAGTGTGCCCTGGTCTGCTGGTCAGTATACCAAAAAAGGGGGCAAAAACATTCAGGTAGGGTTGAAAGCTCTTTATTGGTTTAGTGTTATTTACTGTTGTTTGTCTTGAAAAGATGGATGTCGAACCCCGGGGCCAGATTGCTGGGTTTTGGATACTGCGAGGTGGAGAATGAAATGATCTTGGAAGCAAGCTAGGTGACGTCTACACAGTACCTGGCCGGCAGTGCTTTTACTGGCAAACTTGCTTTGGCCACAGAAACCGTAGTAGGCCAGGTAGATGGCTGCTTGAATGACCAAGCTGGGAAGACAGCCAAATGGGGAACGAGAGAGGATGGACGACAGCTCTGAAGATGGTACTCCTGATGGGCAAGCGCTTGGAGTTGGCTATGGGTTGCTGCTTCTGAATGCCACGTGGAAATGGCTCGAATTGCACGGGGTGCAAAGGAGGATGGCTTTGCTAGATCCTGTAGGGGCAGGAAGTGTTGGATGCCGGCTAATTATAGTCTGATGGTGTTGTGTAATAGAGCCAATTGAGTGTGGCAATATGAAATGAAGGCTAGTATGTGCTTAGTGTCTGTTAACGTTGCCACGGGGCAGGATGCCAGAAACTTGCAGAAGGCATTCCGAGCTGTGTGGTAGGCCCTGAGTGTGTTGCGGGATAAGGATTGATTGGTGAGCTGGGTCATGCTGTGAGGGTACTGCTTTAACCCAATGTCAGCTGAGACTGAGTTGGACATTTTGATGATAGGCAACTCCTATCCTCATATTGATTAGTGGTTCCAAATTAATAATAACTACTGAAGTAGGGAACAGATACAAAAGATACGCTCAGCATCTTTCCAAATAACTGTTCTGCTTTATTATGACGCAATTGAAAGTTTTTATACACATAATTACGTATTTATCACATTAATTTTACAAATGTACGTTTATGGTAACAAGGGGTGTTACATAGGCAGGCTAATTCTAATCAGGACTCGAAAGAATGTAAACATGTACTGAAAACATTATTAGTGGCATGTACACAGTGAGGGCAGTGTGCAATACATACAAAATAGAATACAATTATATACAGACCTTACAAATTTCCATTACAAGACCAGGCTGGAATAAGAGAGGACGTTGGGTTGGTGCCGGGTTTCTGGCTGGAAAGATGAAATTAAGTTAAATCGGGACAGTGCGTCTGTTGCGACGTTGCACTTGCCCAGAATGTATGTGCTGTGCACATTGAACTGAGACCAAGGTGGAATAAGATCAGCTGAGACCAAAGTGGAATAAGAGCTGACGTTGGGTCGGCTCTGGGTTTCTGGCTGGAAAGATGAAATGAGGTTAAAAAACAGGACAATGCGTCTGTTGCGACGTTGCATTTGCCTGGAACGTATGTGTAGTGCACATTGAACTATGCTGCAGGGATAATTGTACCAGCCTGCATAGGAAGTACATAACAGGAAGCGACTTGGACCTGCCCTTGTGAATGATATCGGCCGTGGCCTGGTTGTCATGGTGAAGGCCACCGTTTGTCCAGTCTAGGTATGGCCCCAGACCTGATCGACTGCCACGATCGGGTATAGCTCGAAATGAGGAAGACTGGATGAACCCGGGGACTAGGTGTATCTCAGGAGGCCACGGTCCTGCAAACCAATGATGGCCATAAATTGCAGAGAAGCCTGTGGAGGCTGCGGCATACGTTACTACCTGCGGTGATAAAGGCGATACTGACAGTATGAACATGGATATGCCATTCCAACTAGTAAGGAAATCATCCCACATAGACAAATCAGCTACTGCTGCTGTATCTAGTCTAAGGATTTGATCGGGATCCTGTGTCTGAGAGAGTAAGACCAAGAGGCGCAAAATAAAAGATCATCCCTGGGGAATAATTCTCATTGCGAAGTTGAGTATCCCTAAGAGGGATTGAAGCTATTTCTTAGTACACCCCTGTGCACAGGTAAAGTCATGAAGAACCGACCTGATATGGGTCGGTATGTCAGAGGGCAGGCTGGTCTGTATAGAGCGAGTGTCAAGGTCGACCCCAAGGAAGGTGATAGAGTGTGCTGGTGTGCTGGGCCTTCCACTTTCTGTTCTGCTATGGGCACATTGAGATACCCAAACAACACTCCTAACCTATCTAGGTCTACTGGGGGCAGACTGGTTTGTTCGATTAGCAGGAAGTCATCCAGACAATAAATGACAATCTGATACTGGGCTTGGTGCAAAGGGATCCAATTGAGGGACTGTGTGAAGGTGTCAAAGAGCCATGGGCTGTTTTTTTTTTTTTTTGTTTTTTTTTTAGAGCCGAAGGTCAGTTTAGTGGCGAAGTAATATGACTCTTTCCATTTAATGCCGTGCCAGCACCAGAGGGACGGATGGATGGGTAAAAGCTTAAATGCCTCTGATACGTCAGCTTTAGAGCTTATTTTGATAATGGCCTGGATTGCCATGTCGACTGAAGCATATTTCAGGGTGAATTCCTCTGAAGGAATAAAGGAATTCAAACTCAAGATGTGGGAAGAATGAGGCGCAGGCAGGTCGTACACCAAACTAAATTTTATGTGAAGCTGAGAAATTGCCGAGGACATGGACTGAAGAGACGCCTGCTGGGAGCTGGGCCTGTCTGTCGCTGGTGATGGGAATAGGAGCCTGAAGAGCTTAGCTTTCCTGGCTGTAGCGGGGAAGGGCACGCCCCTGCGCCTTAGTTCTGCTGTTAACTTGGGGATGGTCCATCCCCTGCGTTATTCCATGCTTCCGCTCTCTGAAATCAGAGAGGGTGACAGAGGGACAGATGTGAGGTCTTCGCTGTGATAATCCTCTGGCTGACTTGTGCCCTAGTTGGGAAGTCCTGGTTTTTGAGGGCGAAAGCTCAGTCGACTGGAACCTGGGGGAATAACGTCCAACCTGGTGCAGGATGGAACTACCTGAACTCAATTGAGCTAGAGGAGAAATGACAGACGTACAAGGGAGAGTGGCTTTATGCCATTAGAAGGTGAATGAGTGGCCGGGTAATGAGACTTTGAGATGTGTTTATAGCGACTGCAAGGGAAACCTTATCAGGAGGTGAATGATAGTTAAACAAACAAATTTGAAACTATGAATGGAATTTGAAGGTAAAACGGCTTTGAGAACAGTTGGTCTGAAGCTATGTGGGCCAATGTGCCTTTTTGCAAATGGATTTGAAACTGGACCGTAGGGTGAGCCGTACTGAGGGGTGTCTGTCAATGACCTGACAAATCATACAGTGATCTGAATTTAAAAGTGAACCGGTGCGTCGATGAAGCGACTGACATTGAACAACAGTAGAGCATATGATGGGATAAAAGAAACAAAAATGCACGAATGACCCGACACAAAGCGACTGCCGGACCTAAGGAGAACATGACAGACAACAAACAAAATAAGACCTTTGAATGATTGAAGTGATAGTGACACGAATTGGGGTGCCATAACTGTGACTTGACAGTAACCGAATTGTGGAATATGGGATGAAAATGAGGCTGAAATGAAATGAGCGAAATGAAGCCGACATGAATCGGAGTGCTGCTAAAGCGACTGGACTCGGATCAGCGTGTGGAGTATATGAAATGATATGACCGAAATGTTTACCTTGACAGAGGTAGGAATCGATGTGTCATAACTGTGACTTGACAGTGAACCGAACTGTGGAATATGGGATGGAATGAGCAAAATTATTTTATTTTTATTTTTTTTAATTAAATGACCGAAATAATTGTCATGGCAGCAAAACTGTCTGTGAAATCAGGAAATAACAATGGCTAATATGAGTCCACATGAATTAGTGCACCACAGATGCGACTGAATTCGAATCGTAGTGAAGGGTATACAAAATGAACAAATTAAATGATTGCCATGAGAAAGGCACAAATCTGTGTGCCGCGATTGAGACTGACAACGAACCGGACTGTGGAGCATGGAATGAAATGAGATGAATTGACTAGAATGAGCCAGTACAAATCGGTGCGTCGTAGATGCAACTGGATTCAAATCAAATCGAAGTGTATGTGAAATGAACTAATTAAATGTTTGCCATGACCGTGGCATGAATCGGTGTGTCGCGATTGCGACTGACAACGAACCGGACTGTGGAGCATGAAATGAAATGAGATGAAATTACTATAATGAGCCGGTACGAATCGGTGCGTTGCAGATGTGACTGGATTTGAATTGAATCGAAGGGTATGTGAAATGAACGAATTAAATATTTGCCATGACAGTGGCATGAATCGGTGTGCCGCAATTTGCAACTGATAATGAACCGTACTGTGGGGCGTGAAATGCATGAGACGGAATGACTAGCACGAGTCAACACGAATCGGTGTGTCGCTGACATGACTGGATTTGAATCAAAGTGAAGGGTATGTGAAATGTAACAAATTAAATGACTTGCCATGACAGAGGCACGGATCAGTGTGCCGCAATTTGCAACTGACAAGGAACAGGACTGTGGAGCATGGCATGAAATGAGATGACAAATCTAGCAGGGAGGAACCGGTGAGTTGCTGATGCGACTAGATTCGGACCAGAGGGTAATGCGAACTAAAATAACTAAAATGATAGACAGTGTGTTTCTAAAGTGAAATGGGCCTACTACGTGGCGTGAAACAACAAGGTACTAGAATGTACGACTGAAACCGATGAAAAATGGCTCGGTGTTTGTGCTCACAAACTAAGCGTCAAGTTTGTGGTTTGCACAAGGCTAAAATAAAGCTGCATACAGAGACTTCAATAAAAGACTCGCAAGTTCGTAGCGGGGTTTTGGTGACGCAGAGTATCTGGCAAACAACGGTGCATGAAATGAAGAAAAGATATGTGAATCCTACCTGCGACAGTTTGAGAAAGACTCAATCTACAAAAAAACACGAACAGAGAACCGAAAGCCTCTGAAAGTTCAGACACGCAGCTCACAAACATTGAGTGAGTTGGAAGAGTCGTGCGACTGGGTTCGCATTGGACTGGGGTGGGTGTGAAACACATCCGAAGAGCGTGGTGTGGCACCATGCATGACGCACAGAAAATAACTTTGGTTTGGTAAATAAATGAGAGAAGAACCATGTACGTAAGTTCCGCTGCGGGAACTCAAACACACGGCATGGGGAAACAACGAATGGCAACAGTAGAAAGTATGCAATATATCTGATACAAATCGGTTGTAAGAGAAATGACTCTACTACAAATCGGTTGTAAGAGAAATGACTCTGATACGAATCGGTTTGTAAAATGTATGAAATGAATCCAATACGAATCGGTAGTAAGGAGTATTAAATTAATCTGATACGAATTGGTTGCAGAGTGTATGCCACCCCTTACTCTGAAACCGAACACCTACCAACCACTCAGCCCCCCAGGCCAATCAAGTGCACACAAGGCACCAGGTGGGTCTAAATACAAATACTGTAGCTGCTGACTTACTATTAGGGCATTTACCTTTCCAGGCATCCAGCTGTGTCCTCACCTGAGCTGATTCTTGAATCAGCTCTCGGGTGCTGGCGCCACCATCTTGGCTAAGGGAAACTGGCAGTAAAGCCTTGAGGCTTCACAGCCGGTTTCCTACTGCGCACACTTGAAATGCGCTGCGTTTTGTAAATGGGCAAGCTGCGTGAGGAAGGGGGGGCCAAACTTCCTTCTCATTTCGCCGCAGTGAACTGAGCTGGAAGTGGGAGAGCGTACCTGTCAAAACCAGGTACCCACTCCCCCCTGCCTCCCAAAAGGTGCCAAATGTGGCAGTGGAGGGGGGGAGGCAGGCAAGCGGAGCTTCCCTTTTTGGGTGGAGCTTCGCTTTTACTCTCGGGGAAAACTATTCCACATTTTTATAGCTCTTACTGTAAATAACCCTTTCTGCATATGTTGGTTAAACCTCCAGCAACTTTACTACAATACCGCATACACACGAGCGGAATTTCCGTCGGAAAAATCTTGGATGGTTTTTTGGGCGGAATTCCGCTCAAGCTTGCCTTGCATACACACGGTCACCCAAAATTTCTCTGAACTTTCGACCGTCATGAACGCGGTGACATACAACACTTCGATGAGCCGAGAAAAAGTTCACTGCTTCCGAGCATGCGTCAAATTGTTTTTGAGCATGCGTAGGAATTTTGCGCGTCAGAACTGCATACAGACGAACGCATTTTCGGATAGGATCTTTTTCCGACCAAAAAACAGAGAACCTGCTCTCAATCTTTTGCTGGCTGGAATTCCGCCAGCAAAAGCCAGATGGAGCATACACACGGTTGCATTTTCCAACCAAAACCTCTCATCTGAGTTTTGCTGGCAGCATTTCCAATCGTGTGTACGGGGCATAAGGACCATTAGGTTTTTTTTATAAGGTGTTTTATTACAAGTTAAGCTATTTTTATTGGCATATACGATTTACTGCAATTTTCTCCTTTCAAAACGTATTGATTTAATTTTAAAATGAGCCAGTAATGACAGAAAAATACAGTATGCTTCCTGCTGTTATCAATTAGGCATGGTATTTTTTGACAAACTTTGATTCCAATGAAATTTATAAATAAAATTAATAACAAGTGTTGTTGGTTTAACCAGCGTTTTTGGTTTAATAAAATGTAATATAAACATTTTTAGTTTAATATAATTTTTTACAACAAAATTTAAAAAAAAGTCCTGTCACCTATTTAAAAAATACACCCTGGAAATGAAGAGTATTTATACTTTCTGCACCCCCTGCCATGGAAACGCCTTCTCTTTCAATTTTGGCTGCTGAAAGAATCTTTAGCATTCAACACTTTCAAGTGTGTAGGATGTCTGCGTTCCCCACTATAATTTTGACCTGCTGGCCCCTAAATGATTTCTCTCTCCTTGGGACCCATACTGACATAGTATCCATCAGCTGAAACCATAGAACATTTAAGATGCTTGGAAATGTTTTGGAAATTGAATATCCTGCTGGTAGTTTGGCTCAACAAGACTGTAAAGTTTCAAGGGACAGGAAGGTATTAATTGTGAGAATAAATTACTTCACATTACAAGCAGCTAGAGAGGTGAAGTGTGGTTTGCTTTAAAGCCCTTTCACTGCTTGTTAAGATTACATAAATAGGGTAGTGTTGTTGATAGTTTGGACACAGATGCACTTTAGGCTAACAATATTACTAAAACACCAAAAGTTAGCCCAACTTTTAACCTAATCCCTACTCTAAGCCTAAGCTTTACATAAAGTAAATTTAACCTTAAAGTGTTTGTTACGTTAAAAAAAAAAAATGGATCATGCTCCTTTAAAGCATGTTATGCAGCACTGTGCTTGTGCTGTGTAATTTGGCCACCTGTAACAACTGAAATACCTGGATAGCCAGATCCTGCCTGGCTCTGCCCTCCCCTCTGTAAACTGACCACGGTTTATCATGGCTGCTGAGCCCTACTAATGCTGTGGTCAGTTTATGTGCCTCCGTCATCCACAGGTTTCCTCTGTCCTCCTCTCCATCCTCTCCCCCCGTCTGTCAGCTCTTACCAATCCTGCCCCTCCCCCCTCCTGCTGCTGAAATACCTTTATAAACTAAACACATAGCTATCCTGGGCCACATGCTGCCCTTGGGCTGTAGGTTGGACACCCCAGTGTAAGGCAACATCTGTGCAAGAAAACAAAATGGCTAGTACATGACCAGTTGATCCAATTGAACACAATTTCATCTTATTTACTGAGCTCAGGGAATATTAACTTTGCTAAGTAAACAGTCTTTATTTTCTTATCAAAGTTTTCATTGGCAGCCAAAGGTTGTCAGCCTAAAGTTCCTTTATTTCTATCCCTCATAGATCTTTTGCCAGTCAGATTATTTGTAAATGCCTAACTTCCAGCTAACTTTTTTGAGTACCAATGGAGTAAGAAAAAAGATATCAAGAAACTTAAAGAAAAAATAATATTTGTGTACTTATGAAAAAATCTATTTATTGGAATCCATTGAGAAACAAAGGAATTCAGAAACAGGAGGTAATAAACAGAAAAAAAAAAAAACCCTGGCGTAAGGTCTCGGGAAAACAGGTCTCTAGAGGGAACCTTTGTCAAAAGCAGGTCTACAAACCTTGCACTCCCAAATCTTAAGATTCAGGAAATGAAAGTTACGTTACAAAAATTAGGTTGTATAGCCAGGTAACCATAATAATAAACAAGATATCCAAAAAAAGAGGGAATCCTCAAAGTGTAATATCCCATAAAAAAGGTAAAGTGGTTGTAACCCTAAAAAAAAAAAAAAAAGAAAGAAAAGAGAGCTCCTGTTCTCTTATAGCAGAATAAACAGCACAGTGCTTGTGCTGTCTAATCTGCCCCTCTCTAAGCTGTAAAAAACTTGGTTGACCCTGTCTGTTCCTGTGTCCCCCTCTGTGTGCTGACCACAGAAATCAGGGCTGCTGAGCCCTGATTACCGTGGTCAGTTTATGTGCCTCCATCATCCGCAGCTCTCCTCTCTTCCCCTCCCTCCCTGTCAGCTCCTGTGTGTGTCTCTTCCCCTTTCGCCCCCCTGCCGCTATTAGTAGCTGGCAGTAAAATAAAAGTACAGCCAGCTCCTCTGTTATGCTAATCTCTCCAACACTGTGTAAATGTTTTTGTAAAACGAAGCCTGCAAATACCTTATCTTTGATCTATTCTGGCCGGTCATAGTGGTCACATGACCTTCCCGGCTGATGTCGGAGGGGGAACTCCCTCTGCAGCCATAGATTAGAGGAATACAGCAGCCGGAGGTCACATGAATGGCCATAAAAGAGCAAAAATAAGATATTTACAGGCATTGTTTTAAAAAAACAATTACACGGTGTAGGAGAGATTAAAAGAACAGAAGAACTGGCTGTAACTTTTTCTTTACCTTTACAACCACTTTAAGTGACCTCTAAGACTGTCAGAATTCAAGGGAACCAACAAGGAAGTCCATATGATTGAAAAAAAAGAAGGTATGCTGCACAAGAGGTACCCCTCCAAGGGTAGAAATGGATTCATGGTATACCACTAACCCTGACTGGTTCAAGAAATGCCTAAAAAACAAGAGGATGCATAAAATACATCCACTTTAACCACCAGAGGTGTCTCTGGTCCCTGACAGAAAAACTGTGGAGTTCTTCTGCAGGCCTACAAGTACTTACTGCCAAAGTAGACAAAAAAGAAGAGTGGGATTCCTCCAATTCTTGCACAGAGCTCCTCAGTTGAGACAGGAGCACACTCTGGCCACTCATGCTAATCACGGTGTCAAGAGCAGGCCCGAAAAGAAACATCTCTCAAAAGGTAATTAAGTTAGATGCTTTTTTGGATGCAGGAAGCTCCTCAACCATGCAGCAAGTGTGCCCTGTACATCAGTCAAATGCGAAACACACATTAAGATGCTTGTAACAAGTCAACTAAATCACAAGGTTAAAGACATATGCTACGGCCACCATATGAAATGGGGGCTCTACAAAAGCAGTGAAGTTATCCCTCTTGAGGGAATCAAACATTTGTGATATGGGTTTACAGATTTAAGTTATCGCCAGCACAGGGTAGAGGGCCATACCAATCGATTCCAACTGGGATTTAAGGAGGCACTCTAGCTGCCTGTCAGTGAAGTCCCAAAAGGTGAACATGTCCTCAACAAGTCTAGTAGTATACCTTTCAATGTGGGGCACTGGTGTATCTATGGTGGGAACAGATTATTGATTTATGAATTTCCTTTCAAAAGAAAGAAGTTCTGACACACTCTCAGGTAAGGCTCAAGTCTCATCAGGATTTTCCCAGTTCACATACAGGAATGTCTCTAATAGCATGTGTAGCTGAAAGATCTTTAAAACTGTAGGAGCTCTACAGACTCAAATGATGACTACTCTATAACAATAGAGATCTCAGGTTGAAGACTACGGGAGCCGATCCCTCTGAGGATCTTGAATAAATGCCCCAAAGACCAAAAAGGGAGTATGGGCTGAAGTCATCTATGGCAGTGGGACTGTCCCCTCTGTGTCTTAGTGAAGACATGTAGTGTCTGTGCAGTGTTAATGCAAGTAGGATCAATGTGAAGTGATGCCTCAGCTACTCACAGACCCAGGAAGATAGTGCTAATGAGGGTTTTAGGTGACCAGGTCTCTGTAGGTAGGCAGTAGAAACAGACAGAGATCTATATTGTGCTTTAGGAACAGGAACAGCAGCAAAAAGGTGCTTTATTCAGGCTGAACATCAGGAATGAGACCACAGAGGACATGCATAACACTCAGTCCCTAAGCCCTAAAAGGTACTATGGCAAAACCATCAGTGATGGGAAATTTAAACGAGTGCCCAGTGTGGCTAACATTGAGGTAACTTTCAGTGCTTCAGCCTGATTGGTCTTACTCACAAATAGAATCTTAAGAGATAGGATCACACCTGAGGCTGTACTATCACTCTGTACAATGAAAGTGCACTGCAGCCAACTAACACAGTACACTAAGGTTTTGAAAGCACCACAATGTAGGGCCCATTGCCTTAAAAAAATATTCCAGTCTAGTCCCCCACATCCAGTCCATCAAGCTTCGAATACAGTCTCCAAAGCTTGGCTGAAAAAAACACTAATCCGGAGAGCTGCTAAATAAAGACCAGCTCAAGCACCAGTGTCACCAAAAAATCTTGATAAAGTTACGGAGGAAAAAAATCCAAGAAGAAAGAAAGACTTGTAAAAAATATACCTCTGTTCAGCAGATTTAAAGGGAATGCATCCAAGCTCCTATCACAATAGCAAAAAACAGAGGAATGATTGGTAGAGATGGGCTGGCTTACATAAATCTGTTTGTCAGTGTCATAATTTCTTGTGTGCAGCAGTATAATCCAAATTTTTAAGAATTCCTGTATCCCTCAATGAATGAAAAAATATTGTAGAATAATGCACACGTTATATAAATGTTATATGTGAAGATATATGTTGTCATTCTCTATAATACCTCCAAACTTTATATAAAGCATAGCCAAATTAACAGGAGCACATTGTTTTTATGTAAACTATCAAACAGTGGCGGTTATTGCTCAAAAATTTTTTTCGGGGGGGGGGGGGGGGGGGCGCAAACGAACTGAAAAATTCTGAAAAATACTGAAACAAAAACATCATTTGCAGCCTCACTGTGCCATCAATTGCAGTCATTGTGCCCATCATATGCAGTCACTCTACCCATCATATGCAGCCAACTGTGCCCATCATATGCAGCCAACTGTGCCCATCATATGCAGACTCTGTGCCCAGCAAATGCAGACTCTGTGCCCAGCAAATGCAGCCACTGTGCTCATCACATGCAGCCACCTGTGCCCATAATATGCAGCCAACTGTGCCCATCATATGCAGACTCTGTGCCCAGGAAATGCAGTCACTGTGCCCATCATATGCAACCAACTGTGCCCGACCATATGCAGCTAACTGTGCTCATCATATGCATCCAACTGTGCCCATAATATGCAGTCAACTGTGCCCATAATATGCAGTCAACTGTGCCCATAATATGCAGCCACCTGTGTCCATAATGTGTAGCCAACTGTGCCCATCATATGCAGCCACTTGAGCCCATCATATTCAGCCACCTGTGCCCATCATACGCAGCCACCTGTGCCCATATTATGCAGCCAACTGTGCTTATCATATGCAGCCACCTGTGCCCATCATATGCAGCCACTTGTGCCCATCATATGCAGCCACTGTGCCCATCATATGCAGACTCTGTGCCTATCATATGCAGCCAGTTGTGCCCATAATATGCAGCCACTTGTGCCCATAATATACAGCCACCTGTGCCCATCAAATGCAGCCACCTGTGCCCATCATGTGCAGCCACTGTGCCGACCATATGCAGCCACCTGCATCCATCATATGCAGACTCTGTGCCCATCATATACAGACTCTGTGTCCATCATATGCAGCCAAATGTGCCCATAATATGCAGCCTCTGTGCTCATCAAATGCAGCCACTGTGCCCATAATATGCAGCCTCTGTGCCCATCATATGCAGGCAACTGTGCCCATCATATGCAGCCTTTGTGCCCCCTTGCCCGTCCACTGCCTGCCTGGCACTTAACCCAGGCACTTAGGCCAATGGGAAGGCCTGTGCCTTCAGCCAATCAAGTGCCCGGTATTACATCCGGGCCTCCTGATTGGCTGAGAGGCGGTTCTGTATTAGCAAAGCAAATATTAATTGCACTGCGAGCACAATGGATTGCGCTCACAGGTCACCTTTTTTTACGCCTATTAGAGCCTATGGCTCTAATCAGGTGCTTCAAAAATACCCCCCGCTACTTTAATTCAGACGCTCAGTGCCCGAAAAGGGGCCAGACGCCTGCATATGGGGTGTCTACAGTGGCCGTGGATAGATTCATGCAATGCATGAATCTATCCATAGTACTCAGAGGGGGTGGTTGGAGAGAGGGGGTGGCGCCCAAGTGCCCCTAATGGATGCACTGCCACTGCTAGCAAACATTATTAGCTAAGACTGCCATGTCTTCAAAAGCTGCAGCTCTGTTAGGTGCTTTTGTTTGATTAGGCTCACATAAAGATGAACACTAGGAAGATTTAAAATACACAAATGAATGCAGCTCTGTATTCATTAATACATCATTTAAATATGGCAGTATATCTGAATTTCACCTGGTATCAACCTCTTGCAGTCCCCTGTATAGAGCTTAGACGGGGTATGAGGGAAGCACAAGGATCCAATCAGACATGCTGCAATGCAAGGAGCATGTTGATAGGAAGAGAGAATAAAGTGACAGAGAGTTGAGCTTATCACTCTGCTACTTTTCATTTACTGCCCAGTCCATCTAATAGCAATGATATAAGACTAGTGCAACAGTTATTATTAAAACATTTATTACCACATTACAGGTAAGTCAGACATATAGAGCAATATTCCAATGCGTTGTAGTGAGAGGAGTCAAAGCAAAAGGCTTTCACTGGAGAGATTGCACAGTATAGCCATATAAAAATAAATGTATTAACATATTGCAAATACAAATAAAAGAGGAATGGAATTTATTAAAGTATTTGTGGAATGACCCATCCAAACAATTCTTAAAGCCCATATGGTCACTTTTCCCATTCATACCAGTTTCGAGCACATATGTTTCTTACAGTGTAAAGTCCAACATACAAAAGTTTAAAATGGACCTGGCTAGATTTGCTATCTTATAGGGACATCTAGAAATGTTAATTGTGCTTAAGCATTGTACATGTGTTTGGAATTCCTTCCTAAACGTGCTAGTGTGCTTTCTAGTATGTTAGATTGCCTAGGCACGCCTGTGTCTACAGCCTTAAAAAAAATGTATATTTTGCAGTGTGAGAGCTATGGCACTGGCGCCTCTGACTGATAGTTTTATGAGAGTTAAATTTGCTGTTCAGGCTTGCTGGAGGCTTTGACTGAAAAAAGCAAAGTCCTGCCTTTACCATGATTGCACTCTCCAAAGTCATTCAGCAGGGAGAACACAGGCAATATTGTTCTGGGTACAACTTCCAGAGTTCAGACTTGTTGCCCAAGTCTGTGCTAGGGACTTGAAGTTTTGGAGGCACAGCTATCCCAGGTTCACTAAAGAACAATTAAAAGGTTCTTCCCAGAAAATTATAATTGAAGAATAGTCTCCATTTCAGGATTTGTAATGAAGTGGTGGTATGTAGTCAACCCCTCCAGCATAATAAAACATGCACAATACAAAAAAACTCTGCTTCTGAACTTCTCTCAAGGGACCTGTACCATACAGAGTAGGTCACGTTATAGGGCTCAAGCAAACTATATTTATTTATATATTTTTATTCTTTTTTTTTTTTTTTACTTGTTACATGTTAATCCATATTTAACAGATGGCACATTTTATTACACATTCTATTACAAACTAATGATTAATTGCAATTCCATCTTTTTTAACTACTAAAGCTCTACTAAAATGATTGCACATGTTCTTCATTGTCACAACCACATACAACATCCAATAACAAAAATCTTCCACTTGCTTGGTTCTTCTGTTGACCAGTTGAGAACTGTTGACCCACGGGTTCTCTATGTCAACAATCAAAATGGCTCCAGGAACCAACCTAACCTGTTAGTTGTGCATAGTTAATAGAAGAAAAATCACAGAATAACAGGAGGGAATTTATTTTTTTATTGTTTTCTTTTTTATTTAAAGTATATGTAAGCCAATAATTCTTTTAATAACAAAAATGTCATAATTACCTGCTCTGCGCAATAGTTTTGTACAAAGCAGTCCCGATCCTACTCCTTTTACCAGGTCCACTGTTGGTGCTCCTGGCTCCTCCCCTCTGCCAAGTGCCCACGATAGCAAGCCGTTTGCTATGGGGACACTCGTGCAGGCTCGCTAACTGGGCACTGCTCTGAGTGTCCATTGACACACAGAGTGCAGCTCAGTCTCACCTTCCCCCAGTTCCCACCTCGCTGGCTGTGATTGACAGCAGTGGGAGCCAATGAGTAGATATAGAGCGGAGAGATGCTGCTCTTGTGCACAGTGCTGGATCAAGATCAGGTAAGTATAAGCGGTAAGTATCAGCTGCACTAAGAAGGTTTTTAACCTTAATGCAGAGAATGCATTAAGGTAAAAAAAAAACTTCAACCATTACAACTACTTTAAGTGATACAGTGGGCACTTGACCTAATACACTGTTTGAAAGCATATGATTTTGCTGCCAAATAATTTTTTTGCAACTAATCACACATCTGCCACCCTGCACAGCTTTATTTCCTGGTTCAACAATTCAGCTTGCCATGTCAACTCACTTAGCCCATTCATTGGACAACAAATGAATATCATCACTTCTGCCCAATTACCTACTAGGAGAAGAAGTAGAGTGATCTTCCTAGCTGTTCAAATAGGCAGATGCTTGTAATTCACATGGCTGTATATGCTGTTTTACTGTGTATTAACCTTTATGCCTGGCATTCCAATTTTAATTCATCCTATTGTAACTAAAACAAAGAAATGTTTAACTACCTAAGCACATCATTTAAAATACAAAATGATAAGGTATACTGACAATTAAAACACATACTGTATGTAAAAATAAAGTCTCAACTCAGATGAGGCCTCAATTTGTTTCCAGTTTTCAGCTGCAAAGGTGAACTTTGACTTTAAATCTTTAAATCTTTATTGTTAACTTTAAATAACTCCTATTATAAATCATCTAACTCTAACAACGGAAATATAAATAGTTTAGCTTATTATAATCTTATAGTGAAATTGTCAGCCAGTTTACATTTTCAAGTCCAGCCTAAGAGGAGGCACCGCAATGGAGATGATTTACTAAAGCAACTCACTTTGCAAAGGAAATTGCACTTTGCAAGAAAAGTTTCTCTAGAGCTTAGTGAATGTGATGAAGTGTCACTTTGAAAAGCATACCCAATCAAGTGCAAGGAAAAAAAACAGCATATTTACTTGCAAATTATTGGATGATGGAAGTCAGCACAGCTTCACTTCATTCATTCAGCTCTGGGGCAAATTCCCTTGTAAAGTGCAACTTCCTTTTCAATGTGAAAAGCCTATTTGAATTTCAATAATTCAACTCCCATGTGTTCATATTTAAAAAGAAAAAATCCTGTGTGCATCACTGATATAATTTCAATTTGTTAGTGGGGACCTAAGCCCTATTGACCTGTCTGTACCTGCCTAGTAAGAGTGCTTTGATGATTGGACGGGGAGATGACCTGTAACCAGCTTAGCCCTGAGTTCTGTGCTAGTACATGCTCTGAGGCAGGACTTTTTATTTTTAAAGCTTCAAATTGCTGACAGGTTTACTTTAACAAGGTTATAGCAAAGCAAATCACATTTTGGAGCAGTATGGTATAAATATATATTATTCTGTACCTCGTGGATATATTAGATCATGTACGTAGTCCATTATCCTCCTTTCTTGCATATTCTTGTTTCAGCTTTCTTGTGTCTTCCTCAAACTCTATAAAAAGCTTCCTGTCTGCATCAAGTACATGCAGGGATCGATAGGAATAAAAATGGAACTGCAATGCAGAGACACTTGGAATATCCCCATGAACTGTAGCCTGTGCTGTCATTTCACTTGCTTGTAGAAAGGTACAAATGTGTTTTTGTTGCTCTTCTTTCAAGCTTGATGTGATGGAACGGTATGGACGTAGGAAGATTTTAGCACAGTTAATTTACATAATTTACATAATCATATAAATGTATAGGTTTTAGTTAGAGCCAAGTTGCAGGTTTATTTTATAATAAATTGATACACTGAAAAAGTAATAAAAAAAAGCAGCCCCTATGAAAGTACAAACTCCTCTCCCAAAGGCTGCTGTCTGCAGATAAGACCACTGCTACCTAAGTGAGAACAACCATCTCACTGAAGCAGTCTAACATTGCGCTATCATCCTTGCTACAGTTCTCTTCTACAGAGAGATCAATTCTTTAAAACAGAGAGCTGCTTGGGGGAGAGGAACTTTTGTTTTCTCCAGGGCTTGTTTTTATGCTAAAAAACAAGATATTCATACATTTCTTTTTAATTGCTTCATATACATATCTATTTCCTTGTATGCAATTCTACATTTGGGTTTTAAAACAGTGTAACAAATTAGTCTAATCTCGTTTACATTGTTAAACTGCTTCCACACATACTTATTCTGCATGTTGCTTTTTCTTAGTTTCTTCTATAAAGATCTAGACAGTTTTTTTAAGTTTATTTGATGTTAAATGTTATATACTTTTATATATTGGATTTTATTGATATGCAATGTAAAATGTAACACTACATTATTAGAAAGTATATGACATATATGCAAGCATTGGCCTTCCCCTTTGTCCTCTTTTGCATATGTCTTTTTTAATCTGTTTTACTGACAACAGCAGGGTTAGCAGGTAATTAGGTCAATGATCAGCAGCAGACAACGTAAGCACTAATTTCAAGAGGCACTACAGGAACACAGGCACACCTGTAACATAAGGCATCAGCACACCTGTAACACCTGAATATACTCAAATTTACAGAGAACAATTTTCTTATATATACTTTGTATTCTTTGCTTTACAACAGGCATTTAATACATTGCAAAGGATTCTCAAAGCACTACAGATTAGTCAAACATCCAACAGAAACGCTTGCTTTGCAACTCATTTTGTCTGATAAAACCTGTGACTGCATTCTGAAAAGGGATCATTTCCCAATGCTTTGACTCACCAGGTTCTGTTAGCAACAGTTTTATTTTAACATAAGGGACACAGTGCTTTTCAAGTAAAGGGTGAGTAGTGTTCCACCTACTAGCAAAGATGAGGAATGGTGTAGTGAAATGTCAAACTAATAAAACAGTTTCAGAATTACAGTAAGAAAACCGATGAAGTTAAAGTGATTGTAAAGTCTTGTTTTTTTCTTGTTAAAAACAACATGCTATACTTACCTGCTCTGTGTAGTGGATTTGCACAGAGCAGCCGGGTTTCTCCTCTTCTCGGGTCCCTCTTCGGCTCTCCTGGCACTTCCCTCCTGACGAGTGCCCCCACAGCAAGCAGCTTGCTATGGAGGCACCCAAGCCGAGCTGCAGCTCCCTGTGTCCATTCAGACATGGAGCTGCAGCTCGGCCCTGCCCCTTTCTCTCCTCATTGGTTGACTGACTTTGATTGACAGCAGGAGGAGCCAATGGCACCACGCTGCTGTTTCAGCCAAAGAGGAGGGGAGTCCCGGGTAGCAGAGACAATGCTACAACATCACAGGACAGAGATGGGGCTCAGGTAAGTATTAGTAGGGCTGCTGCACACAGAAAGCTTTTTATATTAATGCATAAAATGCATTAAGATAAAAAAAAACCTTCTGAATTTACAACCCTTTTAAACATCTTTCCTATGATCAAAACTGTACCTTCAAATTACACTTTCAATTGATTGGTAAATAAAATTCTGGTTTATATATTTTTTGGACTCCCAAATTTCAGTTACTTCAAGCCAATATTTGAAGAGTTTATGTTATGTATGTCTATTAGATGAACAGGAGATGACTGTCTGTCCTTGCACATATCAAGAGCTGCCGCTGTCACTTACTCTACCAACTAGTTGAATTGGCACACACTTCAATCACTGCTAATAAACATCAGCCAGGTTGCTCAGGGATTTTTCAAAAAGTTGGAAAACATTTGTTGCCAAAAATAGTTGTACTTGTTTTCACCCACAAGTTGTACCTCATAATCATCTGATCTTTTCCCATGTGTTATACAAAACGTGATCAGGGTGAGTTTTTAACGGTTTAAAAAACAACAGGTTTCTAGTCTCTTCCTATCTTGTAGTGTTAATAACCCATCAGCTACCTCCCTGCTGTATTTATGAAAGCATATTAGGCCAAAAGGCCCAAAAAATTAGCAATCTTCCAAATTTCTGGAATACCATACTAAGCAAAAACACGTTAAGTCACCTGTCTCTGTACTGCAATTTGTCACACCTGTCTCAATGCCACAATACACCACATCTTTCTCTATACCAGAATACAGCAGTCAGAATTCTGTCACCATATGGGTGTGTTGATTTACAGGTGGTCATCAATTTGGAGGAGTACAAGAATGTTTATGACTTGGGTTGGATGTAATCAAAAGGACTCTTCTCATCAAGTAGGGGAGAATTGTGAATTGGAGTTAGGGAGGTAGGTGGTAGGGCGCAGTCCAGGGGTTTGTAGGTGGAATCAGTTCAGTAAGGAGTTGTGGGTAGTCATGGATGGTCATTGTGAAGTGCAAAATATCTGTGCATGAATAGTTTATTAACAGGAAGGCACTATACAAAGCCACTATACAAGTTCTTTACAAAGCTATAGTGTACAAATGATGTGCATAAAGTGCATGATATAAGATAAACAACATTAGGAAGCTCATTTTTTAAAAGTAGTCTGCATAGTTTAGTGAAAAAACACATTCAGAGATTTAAAGACCTGTTAGAACAAATGCATCAAAATGAATCTTCAATGCTGTAGGATTGCCAGTCATTATCTATAAAGGAGGTCTTTAGTTGAGTCTTGAAGCAGGTGATTTGGTCAGTTGAAGTTTCAGGAGGTAGGAAACAATAAGAGGCCTAACTGGCATAACAGGACGGTAAATGTAAGTTGCAGTAACTGGCACAATCCATTACTTTTAATGGTGGGATGCAAAACAATGCCTGTAAAGCGTTCTCATTTATCCATGGTATTGTTAGTAGTTGCCACATTCAACTGGCTTTGGTTTGTAATATTGAATACATTTTATTACATCATCTAAGTAGCTTCCTCAGTGAGGTATGCACGTATCACCTAGAGCTATGATATTTATCTCTTTGTTGAACTGTAGTTGAATTCTGCCACTTTCTGTCACCATCATGTGTCACTATATGTATTTCTATATATGAATTTCAATTACCTTGTTTGGATCCATAGGATCATTGTTTTTAGGATTTTTTGTATTAATAAAATATAATTTTTACATAAAATTTACCTGTTTACATTGCCTTTAAAATCCCAAACCTTTGAGGTGCTAGTTTGTACAGTTCTTCAATTGCAAATTAGAGGGATTTTCTGCAAATTCACGGCAGTGGTGATTCCAAACCTTATCCCTAGTCTGTTTATTTGTTCAGAGCTTACAAACCATATCAAAGACACGATTAAAGATATTAAAGGGCAACCTTAAAGTGCTTCTAAAGCCAAAATCTTTTTTACCTTAATGCATTTACTGCATTGCTGTTCTCAACCACCTTTCTAAATACTTGCTTGAGACCCTAATCGACCCAGTTGGATCTCTTCTCTCCTCTCTCTTCATCTACACACAGGGACCATTGGCTCTTGCTGCTGTCAAGAAAATGATGTAAGAAGGAAGTGGGGGGCGGGGCTAATCCATGCTGTGTGTGTCTATGAAGTGCTGTTCCATAGACACACACAGCTCTGGAGTGAACATGCATGTGTGCCCCCATTGATTGCTATGGGGGTACACAGAAAAGAGGAGGTGCCAAGATAGCCAGCTGGTGAACCCCAGAAGAGGAGGTTTGGGGCTAATCTTTGCAAAACCATTGCACAGAGCAGGTGAGTTTATTATTTTAATTAAAAAAAACATTAAAAACCTTTCATGACATTTTAAATATTATCTTATTGTAATGTCCACCCTTTAACTTTGATTGATGCTGTTAAATGAAGTGTTTGATATAAGACATATTAACCACCTCAATACCACCATACCTATATATATATATGGCCTCATACTGAGGTGGCAATACTGGGATTATGGATGAGGCAACAACCATGATCCCGGTATCGTTTTCTTCAGCTGGTGATTCCCTATCAGGTAAAAGTGATTGAGCGGCTACACAGCTGTTCAATGACTTTTGCAGGTGGACCAATCCACATCAGACGTTGTTCCTCCCCCTCTGTGACTCCAAAAATCAGAAGGCATGAGGATTTAATCATTTATGGTTTATTTAAAAGCAGTCATCAGCTAGTACACCAGCTGATAAAACTGGTCTACTGCAGTTTGTTGCCATTCCACGACATACAAAATACAAAAAATACAAAAAGTGGATATTATATTGTGTTTGTGTGCAGTAAAATTTTTTAAAGTGTATTTCTTCCAGAAAATTTTCATTTGATAAACTGTTGCGCAAATACTGTGTAACATAAAAAATTGCAACAACCACTTTATTCAGGGCCTCTGCTTCAAAATTGATTTAATGTTTGGGGGGTCTAAGTAATTTTCTAGCACAAACATGCTGATTTTTACATGTATGT
Organism: Aquarana catesbeiana; assembly: GCF_042186555.1. Taxonomy (NCBI): domain Eukaryota; kingdom Metazoa; phylum Chordata; class Amphibia; order Anura; family Ranidae; genus Aquarana; species Aquarana catesbeiana. Next base: position 549,955,776 of record NC_133327.1, read on the forward strand.
GATGAATGTCAGAATTGGCCTGGAGGTCAAGTGGTTAAAGAAAGAAGAAATATACTGGTGTCTCAAATATACAAATATATATTCAACTGGAGAAAAGCAATACCCTTTATTGTAATGCCATAAAGTTTTACTGTCAAAAGAGACAAGAATTTGGTGGTATGGTAGCACTATGTTGATGTATTCTTTAGACAGATTTATAATATTCATAAAAACTTTCACAACACAAAAGAAGACTGAGTTATTAGGCATCTTTCTCCCCAGTGTCAGCTGTTTCCTCTATTCAATTCTGGCAGCATGACTTGATAGCCTCTTCTGGTCTTTGTTGGTTTGCCAGTGGGATAGAGCATTTTACTGCTGTGAGGAATATATTTACACACTGTAGGTACTCTTCCTCTCATGGCTTTTACTGAAATGGCAATCTGTAAAACTCATTTTAGCTTATTCATGTTTGGACAAATGCAAGTGCCAAGAACGACAGGTCCTGGAGCTGCCAGATGCAAGTAAGTTCTTTAAAGGAAAGATTTTGAGAACATGTCAATAGTTAGGTCAAGTTGAGATATGTGAAATGTAGCAGCCTTGTTTTGTGCATTTGTTTATATTGGAAAATTTCCCCGGTTTAGCTGTTTAACAACAGTTACAAAATGCTCATTATAATTAATGCTAAGATGTTCTTATATATAAAATGCAATTTAAAAAAATCAATTTAAAATGTTGTGAAACTGCTTTATTTGCAAAATAATGATAATGAGTTTGTAAACGTGGGCTGCAGTTTAACTACTTTAGGACCGGGCCTATTTTTCAAACTTGTTGTTTACAAGTTAAAATCATTTTTTTGCTAGAAAATTACTTAGAACCCCCAAACATTATATATATGTTTTTCTAACACCCTAGAGAATAAAATGGCAGCCATTTCAATACTTTTTGTCACACCGTATTTGCGCAGAGGTCTTACAAGTGCACTTTTTTTGGGAAA